>NC_039368.1:120655093-120676352 GCF_003573695.1 Papaver somniferum | reverse complement strand
TTTCAATTTTTTCAAAAAGATGGAGTTTGTTTCCTATTATGGCAATTTATCATGGTATCTACTCTATACCCCCAAACCTAAACTAAACAGTGTCCTCAATGTTTCAAAATATGGAAAGAATTATAAAACAATATATGAAGAGGAACATGCTGAGTAGAGTAAAAGGAGAGAGAATACCCGATTATACGGCGAAAGCTCGATTAAAACTCCGTTATTCAAGGCAAAAATCCATCATATTAGCAGTCATAATGGATGAGCACAAAATATATACAAAAGGAAATTTAACTAACACATTATCTACAAGCAATTTTGGTTTTTAATGGGATTGGACTCTTTTGGAAAATTTTGGTTTTGTCGGGAGACATTTGGTTTGGACGGGAAAAAGAAAATTTTTGGTTTTTTTTAGGGGAGAAAAACATTTGGAAGACTTTTTGGTTACTCAGGGAAAGAGTGGACCTGTTTAGTCCACATAGACCGGGTCCTCCAGGTTGGTTGTTTCAATGTCGGGTGGGAATGGCTCAAGGAATGGCTTTAATCTCTGCCCGTTGACTTTGAAAACGTTCTTGTTGGAGATATCCTCCAACTCTACAGCTCCATGAGGATAAACTGTGCGTACTAGGTACGGACCCTTCCATCTGGAACGCAGTTTTCCTGGAAAAAGATGTAATCGGGAGTCATATAGCAAGACTTTCTGACCAGGAGTGAAGGATTTGCGCAGAATACGCTTATCATGAAACATCTTCATCTTCTGCTTGTACAGCTTGGCACTGTCATAAGCCTCATTTCTCAATTCTTCCAACTCGTTGAGTTGGAGTTTCCGTTGAATTCCAGCTTCGTCCAGAGAAAAGTTCAGCTCCTTGATTGCCCAGTAGGCACGATGTTCTAATTCCACAGGTAGATGGCACGGCTTTCCATACACTAGACGATAGGGGGACATGCCAATTGGTGTCTTATAAGCTGTTCTATAGGCCCACAAAGCATCATTCAACCTTAATGACCAATCTTTCCGAGACGGGTTGACCGTCTTCTCCAGAATGTGCTTAATTTCCCTATTAGACACTTCTACTTGTCCGCTAGTCTGAGGGTGGTACGGAGTAGCAACCTTGTGAGTTATGCCATACTTGCGTACTAAAGACTCAAAGTACTTGTTACGAAAATGTGAACCGCCGTCACTGATGATAGCTCTAGGGGTCCCAAAACGTGCAAATATGTTTTCTTTTAGAAATGAAAGTACCACTTTGTGGTCATTTGTTCTGGTTGCTATGGCTTCTACCCACTTAGAAACGTAATCAACTGCGACTAGGATGTACAATCTACCGTCAGAAATAGGGAATGGACCCATGAAGTCGATTCCCCAAACATCAAAAATCTCCACAATCAGAATGGGGTTCAATGGCATCATGTTTCTCCTCGAAATGCTTCCTAGCTTTTGACAGCGTTCACAAGCAACACAATAATCATGGCAATCCTTGAACAACGATGGCCAATAGAATCCACACTGCAAGATCTTTGCAGCGGTCTTCTTGGCACTGAAATGGCCTCCACATGCCTGGTCATGACAGAAAGATATCACATCTTTCTGTTCAGCGTTGGGGACACATCTCCTAATGATTTGGTCTGGACAGTACTTGAACAGATATGGGTCATCCCAAAGAAAATGTTTGACTTCAGCTAAAAACTTATAGCGGTCTTGTCTCGACCAATGTGAGGGCATCCTACCTGCAGCAAGGTAGTTAACGATATCAGCAAACCAAGGAAAGTCTGAGATAGACATCAGCTGTTCATCTGGGAATGATTCTCTAATCAGCCCAGATTCGTCAATAGACTCTAAAGTTAATCTAGACAAATGATCAGCAACAACATTCTCACAACCTTTCTTATCACGGATTTCGAGATCGAATTCCTGTAATAAGAGTATCCATCGAATAAGGCGAGCTTTAGCATCCTTCTTGGAAAGAAGATACTTCAAAGCCGCATGGTCTGTGTATATGATGATTTTATACCCTATCAGATAAGATCTAAACTTGTCTAATGCGAAAACCACGACAAGTAACTCCTTCTCGGTGGTCGAATAGTTGAGTTGAGCATCATTAAGAGTTTTACTAGCATAGTATATCACATATGGTAGTCTATCAACACGTTGCCCTAGAACAGCGCCAACGGCATAATCAGAGGCATCACACATGAGCTCGAATGGCATTTTCCAATCTGGAGGTCGGACTATAGGAGCGGTGGTGAGGAGAGTCTTGAGTTCTTCCCATGCCTTCACACAAGAAGCATCGAAGTTAAAGACAACATCTTTGGCAAGTAGGTTACACAAAGGTCTTGAGATTTGGCTAAAGTTTTTGATGAATCGCCGGTAGAACCCGGCGTGACCTAAAAATGATCGAATCCCCTTCACAGAGTGGGGTTGAGGTAATTGCTGAATGAGGTCGACTTTAGCTTTATCTACTTCAATTCCTTTTTCCGATACGATGTGTCCTAGAACTATGCCGGAGTTCACCATGAAGTGGCATTTTTCCCAGTTTAAAATCAGATTATTTTGCTTACATCTTGATAGCACAAGGACTAGATGGTCCAAACATTCGTCAAAAGAGGAACCAAACACAGAGAAATCATCCATAAAGATCTCGAGAAAACTATCTATCATGTCTGAAAAAATGCTCATCATGCACCGCTGAAAAGTAGCGGGTGCATTACACAGCCCGAAGGGCATACGTCTAAAAGCAAATGTCCCAAATGGACACGTGAATGTAGTTTTTTCCTGATCTTCTGGTGCAATGTGGATTTGGTTATAACCGGAAAAGCCATCTAGAAAACAGTAGTGACTGTGTCCAGACACACGTTCTAGCATTTGGTCAATGAAAGGGAGCGGGAAGTGATCCTTCCTTGTTACTGTGTTCAATTTCCTGTAGTCGACACATACTCGCCATCCTGTGGTTGTACGTGAGGGGACTAACTCATTCTTTTCGTTCCGAACTACAGTAATGCCTGACTTTTTAGGCACAACTTGAATGGGACTAACCCATTTACTATCTGAAATCGGATATATGATACCCGCATCAAGTAGCTTCAAGATCTCACTCTTAACGACTTCTCTCATGTTAGGGTTAAGTCTCCTTTGTATTTCCCTAGATGGTTTGGCGTTCTCTTCAAGATTAATGTGGTGCATGCAAATGGTGGGGCTTATCCCTTTGAGATCTGAGATGGTCCATCCTAAGGCTTCTTTCTGCTCCTCAAGGACTCCTAAAAGCTTGTTTTCCTGTTCTATGTTCAGTTGTGAAGAAATGATAACAGGTAAAGTATCAGAAGGACCTAGAAAAGCATACTTCAAAGTCTCAGGTAATGGTTTCAATTCCTGGTTGGCCTTAGGCGACTCGTCCGAAGATATAACAAACTCCTCAGAAACTGTATTCTGCCACTTAGTGATGTCCATTTGAGGTACAGATTCGAGCAAAGATTGGACTTCACTAGTGTATTCATCATCATACAACTCTAAGTTAACACCTTCCAAACATGCTTGCAGGGGATCTTTTGACATAATGCTAGTCAATGGATCTTGTATCAAACTCTCAATCATATTGACTTCATGTACCTCATCATCATCTAGATTCACAGGTTGTTGACTAACATTAAACGCATTCAATTCTACAGTCATGTTTCCAAAAGAGAGTTTCAACACTCCATTCCGACAGTTGATGATTGCATTGGACATCGCCAGGAATGGACGTCCTAGAATGACAGGAATGTGACAATTTGGGTTTTGGACAGGTTGGGTGTCTAAGACAATGAAGTCTACAGGAAAATAGAATTTTTCAACCTTAATCAAAACGTCTTCTACCACTCCACGAGGAACTTTGACTGATCGATCTGCTAATTGGAGAGTTATAGGTGTAGGCTTCAACTCTCCAAGACCTAACTGCACATAAACAGAATATGGCAGGAGGTTCACACTTGCACCTAGATCTAATAAAGCTCTATTGACCATGTGGTCTCCGATAGTGCAAGAGATTGTTGGACAACCTGGGTCCTTAAACTTGGGTGGAGTTCTGTTGAGAATAATGGAACTCACTTGTTCAGCTAAGAAAGCACGCTTTTGCACATTAATCTTGCGCTTTTGAGTGCACAAATCTTTGAGGAATTTGGCATATGCAGGGATTTGCTTAATTGCCTCAAGAAAAGGAATGTTGATGTTGACTCTTTTGAACAGTTCTAACATCTCATTGTAGTGGGTGCTTATCTGTTGGCGAACTAACCTCTGAGGAAAAGGAGCAATAGGAACATTAGGAGGTAGAGGGACATTCCTAGCAGTAGGTTTGTCGGTTTCACTAATGTGCTCGGATTCTTTTTCTGGACTGGAGGTTTCCTTAGGTGGTGTAGGAAATGCTAAGTTTGGCTCAGATTCACTTGTTTGTGGTATGCCTACATTGTTCTCAACAACTCTACCACTTCGGAGAGTGGTGATGGAATGGACTTGATCGGGTGAGGTTCTTTCGCAGGATGATGATGTTGTGCCTGCTTGAAATATCCTCTTTGGTTCTTGTTGGGGTTGGCTAGGGAGTTTCCCCTTTTCTCTTGTATTCAATGCATCGCAAATTTGACCCATCTGTAGTTCTAGAGCGGTGACTCGCTGATCAGTTGCTTTCTCGTTTTTCATCAGATGTTGGGTCAATTGATTGATACTTTCTTCAATATTGGACAATTTCTTGTCAGCAGTGTATTGAGGGTACGACTGCTGTTGAGGATTTCTTGGGTATTGATAGCCTTGGTTGTTTTGATAGCCTTGATTTGGTTGAGATGGTCCTCCTTGGGCAGGGCCTTTGGACCATGAAAAGTTGGGGTGGTTTCTCCATCCTGGATTATAGGTCTGTGAATATGGGTTGTGCTCTTGTTTTTGAAACATAGCATTTGCTTGCTCAAGTTTAGATTCCTGGAATGCATGCATTTCCGGACACTCATTTACTTGGTGATCAGATCCATTACATAGAGCACAAATAGCCATTTCGACATGTTCACAAAAGGTAGTGGGAGATGGGTTTGCGTTTTTCTGTAGTTCTAACGCTTCTATTCTTCTTGCTAGCGCAGCCATCTTTGCACTTCCTTCAAAATCAGACTCAATCCTATGGACTCTAGCTACAGGTGTAGTCTTTCTAGGTTCACGAATGGATTCCCACTGTTGCGTCTTCTCAGCTACTTCAATCAGGAAGTCCCAAGATGCATCAGCAGTCTTATTTACAAAAAGACCATTGCACATTGACTCAACCGTTGTTCGGGTGGACACATCTAGACCCTCATACAAAATTTGCACAAGTCTCCATTTTTCAAAACCCTGATGGGGACATTGGAGCAATAATTCATTGAATCTCTCCAAGTATCTAGCTAGGGTCTCACCCTCTAATTGTACAAAGCTATTCAGACTTTGACGAATTGTCGCAGTCTTGTGATTTGGGAAAAACTTTTTGAAAAACTCCTTGATGAGATCATCCCAAGACATGATGGATTGAGGCTGTAAAGCATACAGCCAGGCCTTAGCCTTATCTTTAAGGGAGAAAGGAAAAAGCCTCAACTTTAGGATTTCGTCAGACATTTGAGTGAAACGCAGAGTTCCACAAATCTCCTCAAACTCTCTCACGTGATGGTACGGGTTTTCATTTTCTACACCTCTAAAAACTGGAAGCATTTGTATTGTGCTTGATTTCAGCTCATAATGGCCATTGGCTTCTGGTAGCACAATACAGGATGGTTGACTAGTTCTGGTTGGGTACATATAATCCTTGAGTGTGCGGGGTTCTCCCATTGTTTCTGATTGATCTGGACTGTCTGCCTCAGAACTAAGGATTTCGATTGGATCGTCCGGGTTAATTCTAACGAGTCTGTTGGTTTGGTCTCTGTAGGTCACAATCATGTCCTAGCAGGTACCTCAACTAACATGTTGGTCAGAGCAGTCGGAAACAATTTTTGGAACCACAAAAGGCCCAATATTTTGGTTTAAAATGGGTTTGTTGACAATTTGGTTTTGAGTGGGTTTTGGTTTCACAATGGGTTTTGGTATTTTATAAAGTTGGGAGCCTAATGGAGGGAGTATACACCTAAAGTCCAAAATAAAAGACAAGCCCACAAAAGATAAGAATAATCACAAACAATAAATACAAGCCCATAAAAGAAAAGAAAAAAAAGAAAGAAAATTAAAAATTATTACAGGCCCAAATAGAAAGAAAAGAGAAAAATTGAAAATTATTACAAGCCCAGATTGATACTTAAATACAAGCCCAAATGAATTTAATGAGGCCCAGTTGGGTTATCTCATGGGTTAGGCCTACCTGAATAGCACAGCCCAGCTGTTCGGTGTTAGTTGCAAAAACCCAGTTGGGCCTTAGGATCGTCCTTAGCAAGGAGCAGCCCAGCAACAGAAGATGGTGAAGCCCAGAAGTAGTTCAGCTGAAGCAGCAGTGAAGCCCAGAAGTAGTTCAGCTGAAGCAGCAGTGAAGCCCAGCAGACGATTTCACAGCCCAGTTGGTTAAGGTGCAGCAGGCCTGGCTGGTGATTTGGCTGACAGGCTTCAGCAGGGTAGCTGGCAGAGAAGCAAGGGTGCTGGCAGGGGGTGGTTGGCAGGTGCAATGGCAAGGTGCTGGGAAGGTTGGCAGGCTACAGCAGCAAGAGAAGCAAGGCAGGAAGAGGGAGCAGCTGGCAAGTCAGGTGCTCAGCAGGCGAAGGGAGCAATGACCAGCAAGAATGGCTAGCTGCACCAAGTTCACTCCAACTGCACCAGGGAAGCCTAGCATGCAGCAGTACAACAGTTACAGTCCTCAGCACCAGCAGCTTCTCAGCACCACAGTACTAAAGTATCAACAGCAGCAGCAAAGCATTTCAAGTAAGCTTCAGGTGACAGAGTTACAGATGCAATATGGCCTAAATGGCTGAAATCTGAACTGTAATTGAGATTCTTATCAGTTCATAGAAGCATGAGCAGAATTAAGACACAAGTGTGCTTATCAGTTCAAATGTGCACAAGACACCAATCAAAGAAATAAGCCAAAAGATGCAAGCTATGTTTCCAATACAGAGCAAGATGCTAATATGCAAGTGTAAGCAAGGATCAGATGGTACAATCTTTCAGAGGACAAGAAGGTTATAGGACACCAAATGCAGTTCACAGTGCTAGATGCAATTTTACTGAGATGAAGTTACAGGTGCAGAACAGAATGATGTCAACTACACTAGCATGCTAGCACAGGACAAAAGTGACTAAATACAAGCTACAGAATGGGACTTAAATGCAGATGCACTGGAGATGCAGAACAGATATACAAGTTACATATATGCACAGATTGAAAAACTAGTATGCAGGGCATAGGACAAAATACTGGAGAGTATGTAGTTATGCACAAAGATGCAAGTGGAGCTATAACAAGATGGATATATGATTAAGTGATGCAGAACTACAGCTAAGTATGCAAATACAGCTAAGTTAACAGAACAACAAATGATAGAATGATGCAGCTACAGATGCTCAGAACTGAAAAAATTAAAACTACATCTAAACTATATTATCAATAGCAAGAAAACACAAAAATTAAACACATATATACAGCGTGAAAAGTTGAAAATCAGTGAAAAACGCAAAAGAAGCAAATACACCGCTACCGAGTCCCCGGCAGCGGCGCCAAAAACTTGGTGTGGTTTTAAAAGAACCTACAACTTAGACCTGCAAGTATACAGTGTCAGTTGTAGAGAGTGAGGTAAGAAGGGGTTTGTCCTCAGGGACTTGGTGTGTGTAGTTGAATCTATGGTCTCACCACAACTGATTTCAGAACAAGAAGTAACACAAATAGGGGGTTTTGTTTGCCGATACGGCTAGATGAATGATTATACTACACAAACAATATTAGAATGCAATTAGAAAGCACTAGGGCAGTCGAATCCACTGCTTAACCTGTACTAGATAATTCAGTTATATATATTACTCTTGTCCTTTTAATGAATAGCGGTGAGGATTCGTGTCTTCCGCTTATTCAAGGTGATCTGAAGATGGATGACTAATCACAACTAAAGTATTTATCCTAAGTAATAATTGTCTGATTCAAGCACAACTATTCAAAAGATAAATCAATTCATTTAAGCATGAGTTGCAGCACAACAACATAGAATTGTTCCAACTACCTAGGTTGCATGACAAACAAGGTGAAAGTAATATGTTGTAGCACAAAGATTAAATCTATCCTTAAGCAGTTAAGCACAACAAGAACAAATTCATAACCAAAATTATCTGATATTAGATTAAGAGCTTCATCTAAGCCCTAGTTAGAAAATTAGAACATTATAAGAACTGAAAAATACACCTAAATACTACAGCTTGGTGCACCGGCTAATCTGGGCATCCTCCATTACAACACCCAGAGACCCCTATTTATACATACAAGCTATAATCAAAGAATCCCCAAATCAGTACCACATCAGCAAAATTAGGGTTTACAATTCATGAATTGATGGGTCAATTTCTTACCCATAACTCCTGATTTCCACTCCGTAGCTTCTACCCACTCCTCTGCTTCCTCCTATGCTCCTGTGATGTGAGTTGTAGACCCGAATCGATTCCTACTCAATTTCTACTCCACTGTCGTCAACCTAATCCTTCACAGAACTAGAGAACAAAGAATTAGGTTGATAAAAGTAGAGAGGAGAGTGATTGTGATGATGGGTTTTGGAATTTGTTTGAGAAAGTGGTTGAGAAAGGTGGTGGAGGTGATGGCGGTGGCAGAGTTTTCTCTGCAGACGGTGAGGGAGAAGATGGACTCGATGAGTTTTGGTGAAGGGGATGTTTGGTTTGCTGTTTTGGTGAAGGGAAAGGGTTAGGTGCTATGGTGTTGGGAGGATCGGAAGGGTTTGATGAACAGCGAGGATGAGTGTTGGATTATCACATCTGGATTGAATCGAACGGCACGAGGGAAACATGCTTGGAGCGACCGTTGGATTTGTGATACATTAAAACTGACGGCTCAGATTAGAGTTAGGTGCTGTGATGTTTGACAGGAACTTCAGAGTTTGATGCACGATGATGAGGCGACCGTAGGATGATGTGATGGATCCTATCTGACGGTTCTCATGGAAATGGGTATGGATATTGGAAATGGATTTGGGTAAGGGTTTTGGGCCTTGGGTATTCCAAGCCCATATCTTCTTTAAGAACAATTCTTCCTCTTCAAGCCCACTTCTAGTTTATCCGGCTCTTGCAAACATCATTCTTTGCTTCCTTCCTGCGGGAGTCTTGACCGTTTCTTTTCCCTTTTCTCTCAACAATTCATCCAAGTTTTATTTAGTACCTAAAAATACAAAATTAATTAATAAAAATATTTATTCTTGAAAACAATGAAAATACAGAATATGGGATAAAATGTAGAATTAATGCACAGAAGATGAGTTAGATGCCAAGAAAAATATATAGAAATATGCACTTTTTAGTACTCATCACTTCTACATTTGAATTATCAGTTTTGACGGGAAAATTTGTGGAAGTGAAGAACAGATTAGGGTTCTTGATTTGGAGGAGTTTGAGGTCGATTAAACCTCTGATTTTCATAGGATAGACTCCTTATGGGTCTAGGAATCTGATATGGGTGTTGAAATCGATTAGACTGGGCTCAATCGACGGATTTTTATCACAACAGAAATATATGGAAAGTCACGTGTGTGACTTGTTTTAGGGAATTTTAGAGAGATTAAAGTGCTATGAACCTTCCCAAAGATTTGTATCTATCTAAGGAAGAGTTTAGAATAAAAAGGAAAGCTCAGAAACGTGTAGAAATTCTAAAACAAGAAATTGCCGCAACTTTGCCGTGAAGAGAAGGAAAGAGATTTTGGAAGATTTGGGAGAGATTCAATCGGTATTTTTGATATAAATAGATTGTTTGGGTCATATAGAAGGGATGTCGAGAGTTTGGGGACCTGGGGAGAGCCAGAGAAGAAGAAATCGGAGTTTTATCAAACTTTGTTTCTGCTGCTGCACAGCTCAAGAACGCGAAGAACATTGACGCACGAAAAACAGTCGCAAAACAGTATCGTTGTTAAACAGCAGAAGAGCAGTAACGTTTATATACGGCAGTTAATCATTGTTCCTCTTTGTACCAGAGATCTGTAACACTTTTACGCTGTTGCAAATCAGCTCTTTTACACCTTTCACTCTTTTAATCAACTTTTGAGCAACAAACATGTATTTTGAGCAAGTGATTAATATGAGGATCTAAACCCCATTGCTAAGGCGATAGAGGAAGCTATTTTTCCAACAAAAAGTGGTATATTCTTATTTATTTATTTATCGCAATTATTTTTATGATTGTTTTGCCTTTAGTGAAAATTGTTTGAATGAGTCTTGCTAAGAAATTGTTATTTCTTTTGATAGAGCATGCTTGGACCTAGGTTTTTGATGTTCTATGCTTCGGATTTACACTTGTTATTTTGAGAATCTACTTGTTGCAATAGTTTAGAATCAAATTGAACGAATAAATTGCATGAATATAAATATTATTTAAATCACTTTGAATTTGGAAAATAGTGGAATCTTAGCCTTTGTGTTCTTTTAATATTGATATCAAATTTGATTGAGTTTGCTATAATTTTTAGTGAGTTTTCTATTTTAATATTAGAATTTAAGTCTAATTAATATCCTTCACAAGTCTGAGAATCGAACCACTTTTACCACTATCTACAAATCACATCAGGACTCAACTTCCAGACCTTTGTCCAGGAAACCTCTTGCAAAATCACAATAGCAAGATGAAGAAGAAGACATTCTTGACAAACCAGAAACCAACCTAGAGTATTTTTACGTAACTTTCATAACTCAATAGGTAAGTATTTAAGGGTTTCTTGAGGAAGGGATTCTAAGGTTTTCTAAAACAGTTGACTCATTCCAGAACATGGGTATCCGTTCGAGTACAACATGACCCAGAAAAAGAAACCCAAAAATAAATTTTGCTACAAAAAAAACAAGGCCTGATAAACTCCAAAACACGGAAAAGCACTTTTGAGCATAGTTGTAGCAAGAAACAAGATTCAAAAGAGGACTTCCTAAATAAATAAGAAGCAACTTTACACACAAACAATACTTTAAGCACAGAAAGTCTGTAGTCAATAGTTTAGCTATGGACGATAATAAAATAGCTCAACTCAATAGACGCAGATACCAAAAGTGTACCTGATTATTAACACATCTTACTCAACGGGGTTTTTATGAGTAAGCTCTTCAAAACTTGTGATTAATTAACACAAATATGAGTTACGAGCTCATCAAGAGATTTGTGTTTATGGTCAAGTCTCTTTTTCCTCCTGAATCTAGAGAGGGATCCCTTATGTGAGAAATTATCATAAAATTTACTGTCATCAAAATACGAGACATAATTTGAGTTCTTACCAGAAGAATTTTGACTTGAGGAGGAAGACAACCTGTTGACAATTTCTTTATACCCTTCAATTATTTTCTTTAGATTATCTCTCATTTCATCAATTTTCCTTCTTTCTCCTGGACTTTCTTTCTTATCAGGGAAAGCGTTATTTCCAGAGATCATGACACGATCTTCCTTTAGACGATGTTTATTAAGACGTCTGTTCTGCACTTGAGCGTTTGAGGAACTCATTGAACTGACTTTCCTGGTAGTATACATAGGGTAGGTACGAAAACCAATCGGTTTAGTCATACGAATATCAGTTATACCTTCGAGAATTAAGTCTAAGGTGTGTTGAAGTTGAACCAAGGAGTTTTTATTCAACTTAGAGTTTCCCTTTAATTTCACAGAACTCTTTGTCTCACAGAGGAGACATACTTTCTGATCACAAGAATGATTAGATAGTGTCGTCTTAGTATCATCGTTTGAAGATATCTTCCCTTCATTTGATGTGCAACATCCTTGATTGATAGAGATTTCAAGCACATCCGTTTTATAAGAAGGGGCTTCCGTTAATACTTCTGAGCATGAACCATCTTTAGTTGTGTCAGAAGTACTTGACATATTAGATTGCTTTGAGCATCCTTGAATAGAGAACTTACTCAATCGATGTTCAATTTCCAAGGCATCTTTTTTGAGGCTAGCTTCAAGAGTTGTACATGAAGAAAGATCTTCAGCATTACCTTTGGATTTGCAATCTTTTATTACACCAAGTAGAACATTGACATGGTGATTCAACCGATTAAATCTATCAGCTTGGATTCTAACAAGATTTAGAATCAATTCACTCTCTTCAGTTGAATCCTGTTCATTGGAGAATCTCTCTTTTGAAGGGTAATAGGGATCACACATGTCAGTGTTTGTATGTCTTGTCAGTACAGGAGATTCATCTACAATCGATATTGAGGAACCTTTCTCTTTAATAGAGTTAGACGAGATAGAACTTTTATTTCTGGTGAAGCGTTTATCAGAGATATACTCTTGTCCATAGAGTCAGATCGCTACAAACACGGACTTGTAAGGTCTTGAACCTGTTTGCCTGCTCTGATACCAATTGAAAAAGCGGGAGTCTAACAACAACACCCAATATTTCGCTTAGCAATCTGTATGGACTAACTCCGAAATACTTTCTAGAGAATCAACTAGATAGTCAGACTCAATCTAGGTAAAAGTATCTCAAGGAGTTAATATATCTCTCTTTTTTTGATTTTCTCCAGCTAATAGAAATCAGCAAGTCTTTAACCAAACACAAGGAATAACTTGGATGGTACCAAAGACCAATATCCAAGGATCAATCAATGAAAATCAACAACCTAAGGTTGTATATTCTAATTGATGATCTAAACTCACAACCTGTATTATTCAATTATAAAGATAAAAGAATATAACGCGGAAACAAATATAACACAGATACCAGAATTTTGTTAACGAGGAAACCGCAAATGCAGAAAAATCACGGGACCTAGTCCATATTGAACACATATTGTATTAAGCCGCTACAGACACTAGCCTACTCCAAGCTAACTTTGGACTGGACTGTAGTTGAACCTCAATCAGTCTCCCACTGATCCAAGGTACAGTTGTACTCCCTACGCCTCTGATCCCAGCAGGATAATGCCCACTTGATTCCCTTATCTGATCTCACCCACGACTAAGAGTTGCTACGACCCAAAGTTGAAGACTTGATAATAAACAAATTTGTCTCACACAGAAAAGTCTATCAAAGGATCAATCTGTCTCCCACAGAAAAACCCTAAAGGTTTTGTTCCCTCTTTTGATAATAATCAAGGTGAACAGGAACCAATTGATAATCTGGTCTTATATTCCCGAAGAACAGCCTAGAGTTATCAATCACCTCACAACAATCTTAATCGTATGGTAGCGAAACAAGATGTTGCGGAATCACAAACAATGAGACGAAGATGTTTGTGATTACTTTTTATATCTTGCCTATCGGAGATATTAATCCCAAGCCAATCAATATGATTGTACTCGTACGATAGAATATGCAATATCAGATCACACAACTATGATAAAAGTAGTATCGGATTGGATTCACAATCCCAATGAAGTCTTTAAGTCGTTAACCTGGTTTTAGAAGAAGAAAACCAAAAAGGAGAATCGACTCTAGCACGCAAACTAGTATCACACGTAAGGTGTGGGTATTAGTTTTGCAAAGATACTAGAGTTCCTCTTATATAGTCTTTGAAATCAGGGTTTGCAATCAATGTTAGCTTAGTAACAAAGCATTCAATACTCACAGTTAGATGAAAACCTGATTAGATTCAAGCTAATATCTTTAAACCGTTAGATCGAAATCCTATCTTGTTACACACAATTGAAATGCACGTTTCTAGGTTTTTTAACCGTATCCAAACGTATGCACTTGTTGGTTCAACAATAGTTAACCAAATGGTTAGCCATATGAGCATTTCATATCAACCATGTTTTTCTTCACCATAACTAGTTCAAATGACTTCAAATGAACTAGTTAGAGAGTTTTTCAATTGCAAGGAAATCCCATGTACTATACAAGACACAATTGAAGCAAAGATGATGTGATTCAGTTGAATCGGTTCATGAACTTTATAGCCACGGTTTGCATACTGCATTCCTTAGTCTTTATAAGTATTAGTTCACGATCAACATCTTTAGATATAACCTACTCAATTTTGCGGACTTAAGTTCACGGAAGGAGTTCACAAACTCCAGCGGAAATTCTCGGAAGAAAACTTCCGCCGGTTCGCGGACTTGGCTCACGCCACATTTCGTTTCTCTTGATCAACAAAGTTCGTAAACTTTGGATCAAGAAATAGGACTTGTATATAAATGTGTTTCCACAACAATGCATATATCCACCATTGGTCATATAACCTAAAATATCATTCCAATCATTGAAACATTCTTAGAGGACGTTATATAGTTGTTAAACCATTTCTCGTCAAAGCAATTTTCAAAGTGATTGAAACATAACATGACTTTCCTCACTAGGTAAAGATAAACTCGGTTGAAGCGAAAGCTTACCAACACATATTTTGATATATAGATGGTCGAGGTATACTCGGATCGAAATACCAAATGTGTATAATCAAAGTCTATATAGCAAACGACTTTTGTCTCAAGGAGTAGGAGATAGAATAGATAGACTTTTGAGTGATAGATAAGTTCAAGTCTCCACATACCTTTTTGTTGATGAAGTTCCACCGGTTCCTTGAGTAGTTATTCGTCTTGTATGATGAATCTCTTTGGAGTTCTTGAGCTCAACTACACTTTCTATCCTAGTCCAAGACTTAGCTATAGTAGACCAGAAATCAAGACTTATAGTTTTGATCACTAACATTGACAAACATGCTTGAGAAAGCAACGCATGTGAGTTCGACCGAGCAATGCTCTAAAAAAACAAATCTTAAATTTAGTGATGAATTAATGGGATATGAGTATCGAGCATAAGAAACAACGTTAGATTAGTTGCGATTTCAACTGATTTGGGTTTGAAAAACCTAAAATCGATGATGTTAATTCTTAACGAATTTTTTATATCCATTGGGAAGAGATGATGAAAATCGACATCAATTTAATCATCAAAAGATATTAAAAGATAAGTTTTATCTATTATTTTTATTTTTATTTGATGTTTTTAGAGATGGATTTTTGTATCTGTGATTAACTATTTTCATGTAGGAGTTGGTGGTGACGCTGGTTTTGGTTGTGGAGGATGATGAAGCAAATCAGCTGATATTCACATAATTTTTTTCTTTCATTCTGGTTACTCATAGAATTAAGCAAATAAGTTAATAGCATTACGTATCACATTTCCATTTTTTTGTGGCATCTAGTTGATTACATGTGACTGTTATGGAGTTTTGGGCATCAGAGTACTAGTGAAGTGATGAGTGCCAAATATTGTATATATTTATCCCTTTTTGTTGGCAATTAACTCATCTTTTGTGCATTAATTCTACATTTTATCCCATATTCTGTATTTTCATTGTTTTCAAGAATAAATACTTTTCTTAATTAATCTTGCATTTTTAGGTAATAAATGAAGCTCGGATGAGTCGCGGAGCGAAAAGAGCAGAAAAGTAGTGAAAAGCCGGGAAGAATTACGCAAGGAAGCCGCAAAGAATGGAGCGCACGTCCAAAAAGCTAGGAATGGGCTCAAGAAGGAAGAATTGTTCTTGAAGAAGATATGGGCTTGGCATACCCAAGGCCCAAAACCCTTACCCAAACCCATTTTCTATATCCATACCCGCCTCCATTCCCGACCGTCAGATTGGATCGCATCTGCATCCTACGGTCGCTTCTTTGCCTGCGCATCAAAACTCGATACTTCCGCTTAACACTACAACACCTAACTCCATCTGGTGTCGTTAGTTTTGTTGTATCACTTCATCCGACGGTCGCTCCTCGCTTACCTCCGCATCGTCGTCAGATCTACCTACCATCTTCACATCCTACGGCCCAGATCGCATAACATCTTCACTCGCTGCAACTGCCCAACACCCTAACATCCGAGCCATATACCCCTACCAAACACCCCCTTCTCCTTCTTCCATCGACCTCTCCCCCTCCATGCCTGTTGCAGACCACCACCATCTTCTCCACCTGCTCTTCCTTCGCAATCTCCACCTCACCTGCCTCAACTACCCAAACCAACCACACCCATCCTTCTCCCATCAATCCCCTACCCCTCTACCTATCTAATTCACTAATTTCTCTTCTCATCTTTCTCTGAAAACCTAGAAGAAAAATTGATGAATTAGGTTGAGTTAGTAGAGTAATTGGAGCGTGAGAAAGCAGCAGTAGAGTCAGAAGAAGATTGGGTTAGCATGCATGCGATCAATTCCAACGAATTAGGTGAGTTTCACCAAACCCTAGTTCTACTGTTTTGGGGGAAAATTGGGGGAAAACCCTAAATGTGTAATTGGGTATAAATTGATGTCTCTAGTGATGTTAAGGGATATCTCTGGACTAGCCAGTGCATCCCCATGAGGGATTGACTAGCCAGTTCCTCTTGGGTAGATTTTTCTTCCCTGTTTTGTATTTGTAGATTTAATTTTAATTTTCAATTTTAATTCCAAATTCAGTTTTAGTTTGTCTTGTTTCAATTCATGTTTTGCTATCCATGTTTAATTCCATGATTCATTTAATTTATGTTCTTATGATTTCTGTCTGTTTCTAATTTCAGTTTAGTTTTGTGTTTAATGTAGTTCACTTTTAGTGTCAACTGTTAGTTCACTGTAGTGTTTAAGGTTTAGTTCCTCAAATGTTAAGTTTGTTCATTGTGAAGTGATGGAATGTTAGGCTAGAAGCCTTAGAGCATTGTATTGATTGAGCATTGGGGAGAAACTAGTGCTCACTAGTGACTGTGAGCAAACTGGTTCTCTTCCCACTCTAGTTGTATGCCTAGGCTCTCTTGTTTTGTCAACTGTTAGCTTCTCAAATGTTAGGATTAGTTTACTGTTTTGTGTGAATGTTAGGCTAAAGCCTTTGGAGCATTGAGTTGATTGAGCAGTGGGGAGAAACTAGTGCTCACTAGTGACTGTGAGCAAGCTGGTTCTCTTCCCACTCTAGATGAATGCCTAAAGCCATTGCCTTGGCTTTGTTTTTTTTTTCTTTCCTTTTTTTACTTCATTGTCAGCTTATCTCCACACTCCTGCCCTTGGCTTAGGCCTTGGTTTATATCTTTGTTACCTTTGTTTCACTGTCACTTTTCCACCATTACTTCACTGCCATCTCTTCTTTTCTCCTTGCCTTGCTACTCAGCTGCCTTGGCCACTGCCCTGCAACCCTGCTGATGCTGCTGCTTTCCTTCCTCTTGCTACTGCTGCTGCTACTTCTTCTCCTGTTGCTGCTCCCAGCTCCTGTTGCCTTCACTTCTCCATCCTTGTTGTGCTCCTGCCAGGCCCAGATTTGTTTGCTGCTACTGCTCCAAACACAGCACAAGCCCAGTTCAGTTCACAGCTAAGCCCAAAGGCCTAGCTAAATCAAAACTCAAGTTCAGTTCACCAAAGGCCTAGTTCTCTGTCAAGGGTACTCAAAGCCCATTGACACTCAAGGCCCAGCTCATCATTAGGTTACCAAGCCCAGTTCTCAGTCATTACAAAGGCCCAGGTCACTTTTAAAAGAAAAAGCCTGATTCAATCAAAGCCTGAACTCAATTAAAGGCCCAGTCCAATTCAGGTTTAAGGCAAAAGCCTAATTCAGTCCACCAAAGGCCCAGTTCACTGTCAAGGGTACTCAAAGCCCATTGACATTCAAAGCCCATTGACATTCAAAGCCCAGTGCACTTCAAAAGCCAAGCCTAGTGCACTTCAAGACCAAATGAGCCCAAGCTCAGTTCACTTCATTATTAAACAAGCCTATAATCCAAAGGTACCCTAAGCCCAAAGCCCAAAAGGCTTCATAGTTAACCAACAACAACTTAGAAGCCCAAAATAGCTAAACACTACAAAACACACCCAGTCTCTGTGGATCGACCCGTACTTGCACGAGCTACAACCGACGACCGTGCACTTGCGGTATTACTGTAGGCCCGTTTTTATTACGCTTAATTTTCACGCTTTCCCGGGTCCACCAAGTTTTTGGCGCCGCTGCCGGGGACTGGTGATGTGTTTTTCTTGTAGTTTTATTAGCTATTTTTGCATTTCACTGCATAGCATTTGCATCTGCATCTGCTTCACTTCATTTGCTGTTGGACCTGCTGTTCTGAACCTGTTTTCCTCTGCTGGGACGCCACCAAGGAAAAGAACCAAAGCCCAACTGGGTTTTTGCAACAATATCAGAGCAGCTGGGCTGTGCTTAAAAGGTAACCCATTTAAGAGAACCCGAATTGTGGGCTTCCAATTTTTTAATTGTGGGCTTGTAATATTAAAGCCAATTTTTGGGCTTCTCTTATTTTCTGTTGGGTTTGTAATAATTTATTTGTGGGCTTGTTTGTTTAATTTGTGGGCTTGTTTAAATTCTTTCATTAGACTTGTATTTTGGACTCTGGGTTTAAACCCAGCTGAGCTTGTGACCGATCACGCTAGGTTAACTCGTTAGTGGGCCGAGTACCCAAATTCTAGGCCGAGATTTTGGACTCAGTTTCACCAAACGTTTTCAAACCAGCTGAGCCACAGCAAACACAAAACCAACAGTGGGCGTGCTCCCATTTCAAAAACCAAATTTTATTTTCTTCATTTTATAGTTTTTTAAAAAAAAAAAAAAAAATTGCTCCTTATTTCAAAAAACCAAAATTTTTCTCCCTCTTTAAAAACCAAAATTTTCCATAAAAAACCAAATGTTTTTCATTCCCATCAAAACCAAAATTTTCCCAAAAATCCAAACCCATTAAAACCAAATATTTTTACCAAAAATCCAAACCCATTAAAACCAAATAGTGGGCTTTGTGTCTTTTCAATATGGGCCAACCTCGTGCTCTCCATGAATACATGTATCCGACAATAAAAATTCCATTATCATGTATTGTATTACCTCAAACCAATAACCCTTTTAAAATAAATGCAAGCATGATACAAATACTTCCTATATTTCGAGGGTTCGATTCGGAGAACCCCTATACTCATGTAAGAGAGTTTGAACAAATTTGTCGGACTATGCAACCTGATCATATGTCCGAAAACTCTCTGAAATTGCGTTTGTTTACATTTTCTCTAAAGGAAAGGGCCAAAACATGGTTTTACGGTTTGAGACCACAATCAATCACCACTTGGGAACAACTAACTAATCAATTTTTCCAAAGATTTTTTCCACATCATAGGACCATCGTTATTCGTCAAAATATCAATTGTTTTGTCCAGTTGGATGAGGAAACTGTTTTTGACTATTTTGAACGTTTTAATGATTTGTTGAGCGAATGTCCACACCATGGATTTGAGAAGTGGAGATTTGTCGCTATCCTCTATGAGGGACTAGACTTTAAATCTCGAGCCATGGTTGAGTGTATGTGTAATAGTGAATTTCTTGATAAAACTGTGGATGATGCATGGAAATTTTTAGCTGAGATTGCAGAGAAAACCCGTCAATGGGAATCCATTAGGGAAACTGAGACACTATCACATGATATAGGTGGTAATGAATTGAACTTTGAAAATAGCATGTCTAGTCCTTCTCATGTGTACGATATTGAATATGAACCTAATTTAGAGGAACATGAATCGACTAATGACACCACCACTGTTAATGAGGACCAATATGCATGCTACCATGATGATGATTATGATGATATGTTAGAAGAACATGAAAATATTGTGGAACCTGTTGGTTCAAAAACATATGGCTTCTCGCCCTCGACCTTCATGAATGTTGTTCTTTCTAATACTCATTGTAATTCATATGATTTTGATATTGACATGGGATTCGTACAATTATTCTGTGAAGATGAGAATGACATAGGAATAGTTGAATCTTCTGTAGACACTAATATGCATGAAAATATATTTGATGTGTCTGATTCTCTACCTAGGTCACATTGTGATATTTCTCCTGATTTGCCGATGCATGAGAATAAATTTGTTGATGATGTTGATGACTCTGATTGTGATCTTGCCAATTTGTTTGATGATTGTGAGCATGTTGTGACACGTGTAGAAGACTTAGGAGATGTTGATGTGATTAATAATGATGTTCATATCTTCCTACATAAGTCACAATCTGATGGCCTTCCACCCAACCTAGATTTGGTTTGTACCCATATTGTCAAACCGACTTTTCTGAGAGTCCCTAATCTAGGTCTGGAACTCTGTGCTTCCCAAGTCCTCTTGGAATATTTTGCTTCTAAGTATAATACATCTGAGGAACCACAGTTGGAATTAGCATGTTTGCCCGTCCCTAGCACAGTTCATTTCGAGCTAGACCTTGTGCATGATGAACCCCCGAAACTGCGCGATTTTGTTTTCAAAATTATATCTTCTGTAAAATCCAGGTTTGGGGGTAGCTCATTTTGTTTCACAGCTTCACTTGCATGCCTATCATATTATTATTGTGTGAAGCTGTTGAAACCTCTACACTTTGTCTTTTGGGTTGATCCTCAACTCTTTAGATTGTTAGTGTCTGGTGAATTTTTGTATATAATCCAGTAGATAAAATTTCTTAAAAACCTTTTTGTTCCTTTTGTATATATTTTGCTAATCCAATATGATCTCGGCTGACATATGTTGGATTCTTGCCTTGAATAACGGAATTCTAATATTGCTTTCGCCGAAATCGGGTATTCTCTTTCCTTTTTCTCTACTCAACATGATCCTCTTCATATGTTGTATTATAATTCTTTCCATATTTTGAAACATTGAGGACAATGTTTAGTTTAGGTTTGGGGTGAAAAGTAGATACTTTGATAATATGCCATAATTGAAAACAAAACTCCATCTTTTTGAAAAAATTGAAAAATTCCAAAAAAATTAAAAAAATCAAAATTAAAAATTAAAAATTGAAAAAAAACATAAAAAATGGAGCTCATTTACCTTGAAATGTTGACTCTTGTGCAAATATGTAATTATTAGGAGTCTTAGTCTAGATATTTAGGCACCCTGATTCTAGCACAATTCACATAGTGATAAGAAATTTGCACGCGCACGATCTACCAATACATGTATGGCCTCGATCTTCAAGGTGTTTGATAGGAAGTCACGATTTCCAATCACTTTAGAATACTGAACGAAACTTGACTAGCTTGTTCTTTGGTTGGTTGGGATAGAAGGTGGAGGTTACATTAAGAAAGACAACCATCGAATTTAACTGGGTGCATCAAAAAGGGCTACCTCTTGCAAAGTATCATGTAATCTTTTGTTTCCTTTTGTATGTGTATCAAAAGTGTTTCC
>NC_039368.1:120577009-120654872 GCF_003573695.1 Papaver somniferum | reverse complement strand
TGTATATATTCAGAAAAAAAAAAAAAAGAATATCAGAAAAATACAAAAAAAAAATCAAGTATTTATCAATTCCATCCTCTCTTGTTCCAAAAATAAAAAGAGAGTAGTCAATGTAAATAAGAGTCATTTTTTTGTTTCATTGTAATAAGCAAGGAGGGTGTATGCCATTGATGTACAACGCGAGTAATTGTGAAATACCTCCAACTCATTCACAATTCTCGTAAAGTCCGGACAGCTAGCTATATTTCGACCTTGGTTCTTAGCCTGAGAAACTATCTCTTGGTGATTAGTAGTCATAACATCCGATCTTTCTTTACACATGTGTAGATACACTTTACACTCTTATCACATGTCTTTTTTTGTTATCAGTGCTAGGATTGTGCCTTTGATAGCTAGATTGACATCTCCATTTTGCTGTGAGCTTAAACTGACTTGCACATGTCACATTTGATGGAATCTGAGCTTATATTTTGACCTAGAACTTTGTAGGTACGTTCTAAGCAAACCTTCACGAGACTTCAACTCGTCCACTAGGGACACTTAGTGGTTTAAAAGACTTAGTGCATACGCTAAATGCATTCGAGAGACCAGCGACAGTGGTATAGTTAGGATTTCCTTAGTTTTGTTTTACTTGAGGACAAGTAAAATTCAGGTTTGGGGGTATTTGATGAGTGCCAAATATTGTATATATTTATCCCTTTTTGTTGGCAATTAACTCATCTTTTGTGCATTAATTCTACATTTTATCCCATATTCTGTATTTTCATTGTTTTCAAGAATAAATATTTTTCTTACTTAATCTTGCATTTTTAGGTAATAAATGAAGCTCGGATCAGTCGCGGAGCGAAAAGAACAGAAAAGTAGTGAAAAGCCGGGAAGAATTACGCAAGGAAGCCGCAAAGAATGGAGCGCACGTCCAAAAAGCTAGGAATGGGCTCAAGAAGGAAGAATTGTTCTTGAAGAAGATATGGGCTTGGCATACCCAAGGCCCAAAACCCTTACCCAAACCCATTTTCTATATCCATACCCGCCTCCATTCCCGACCGTCAGATTGGATCGCATCTGCATCCTACGGTCGCTTCTTTGCCTGCGCATCAAACCTCGATACTTCCGCTTAACACTACAACACCTAACTCCATCTGGTGTCGTTAGTTTTGTTGTATCACTTCATCCGACGGTCGCTCCTCGCTTACCTCCGCATCGCCGTCAGATCTACCTACCATCTTCACATCCTACGGCCCAGATCCCATAACATCTTCACTCGCTGCAACTTCCCAACACCCTAACATCCGAGCCATATACCCCTACCAAACACCCCCTTCTCCTTCTTCCATCGACCTCTCCCCCTCCATGCCTGTTGCAGACCACCACCATCTTCTCCACCTGTTCTGCCTTCGCAATCTCCACCTCACCTGCCTCAACTACCCAAACCAACCACACCCATCCTTCTCCCATCAATCCCCTACCACTCTACCTATCTAATTCACTAATTTCTCTTCTCATCCTTCTCTGAAAACCTAGAAGAAAAATTGATGAATTAGGTTGAGTTAGTAGAGTAATTGGAGCGTGAGAAAGCAGCAGTAGAGTTAGAAGAAGATTGGGTTAGCATGCATGCGATCAATTCCAACGAATTAGGTGAGTTTCACCAAACCCTAGTTCTACTGTTTTGGGGGAAAATTGGGGGAAAACCCTAAATGTGTAATTGGGTATAAATTGATGTCTCTAGTGATGTTAAGGGATATCTCTGGACTAGCCAGTGCATCCCCATGAGGGCTGGACTAGCCAGTTCCTCTTGGGTAGATTTTTCTTCCCTGTTTTGTATTTGTAGATTTAATTTTAATTTTCAATTTTAATTCCAAATTCAGTTTTAGTTTGTCTTGTTTCAATTCATGTTTTGCTATCCATGTTTAATTCCATGATTCATTTAATTTATGTTCTTATGATTTCTGTCTGTTTCTAATTTCAGTTTAGTTTTGTGTTTAATGTAGTTCACTTTTAGTGTCAACTGTTAGTTCACTGTAGTGTTTAAGGTTTAGTTCCTCAAATGTTAAGTTTGTTCATTGTGAAGTGATGGAATGTTAGGCTAGAAGCCTTAGAGCATTGTATTGATTGAGAAGTGGGGAGAAACTAGTGCTCACTAGTGACTGTGAGCAAACTGGTTCTCTTTCCACTCTAGTTGTATGCCTAGGCTCTCTTGTTTTGTCAACTGTTAGCTTCTCAAATGTTAGGATTAGTTTACTGTTTTGTGTGATTGTTAGGCTAAAGCCTTTGGAGCATTGAGTTGATTGAGCAGTGGGGAGAAACTAGTGCTCACTAGTGACTGTGAGCAAGCTGGTTCTCTTCCCACTCTAGATGAATGCCTAAAGCCATTGCCTTGGATTTGTTTTTTTTTCTTTCCTTTTTTTACTTCATTGTCAGCTTATCTCCACACTCTTGCCCTTGGCTTAGGCCTTGGTTTATATCTTTGTTACCTTTGTTTCACTGTCACTTTTCCACCATTACTTCACTGCCATCTCTTCTTTTCTCCTTGCCTTGCTACTCAGCTGCCTTGGCCACTGCCCTGCAACCCTGCTGCTGCTGCTGCTTTCCTTCCTCTTGCTACTGCTGCTGCTACTTCTTCTCCTGTTACTGCTCCCAGCTCCTGTTGCCTTCACTTCTCCAGCCTTGTTGTGCTCCTGCCAGGCCCAGCCTTGTTTGCTGCTACTGCTCCAAACACAGCACAAGCCCAGTTCAGTTCACAGCTAAGCCCAAAGGCCTAGCTAAATCAAAACTCAAGTTCAGTTCACCAAAGGCCTAGTTCTCTGTCAAGGGTACTCAAAGCCCATTGACACTCAAGGCCCAGCTCATCATTAGGTTACCAAGCCCAGTTCTCAGTCATTACAAAGGCCCAGGTCACTTTTAAAAGAAAAAGCCTGATTCAATCAAAGCCTGAACTCAATTAAAGGCCCATTCCAATTCAGGTTTAAGGCAAAAGCCTAATTCAGTCCACCAAAGGCCCAGTTCACTGTCAAGGGTACTCAAAGCCCATTGACATTCAAAGCCCATTGACATTCAAAGCCCATTGACATTCAAAGCCCAGTGCACTTCAAAAGCCAAGCCTAGTGCACTTCAAGACCAACTGAGCCCAAGCTCAGTTCACTTCATTATCAAACAAGCCTATAATCCAAAGGTACCCTAAGCCTAAAGCCCAAAAGGCTTCATAGTTAACCAACAACAACTTAGAAGCCCAAAATAGCTAAACACTACAAAACACACCCAGTCTCTGTGGATCGACCCGTACTTGCACGAGCTACAACCGACGACCGTGCACTTGCGGTAATACTGTAGGCCCGTTTTTATTACGCTTAATTTTCACGCTTTCCCGGGTCCACCATGAAGCTAAAAGTCTAGTCCTCTGATTTTTATTGACTTACAGATGTGTTGTTTCTATTGATTGTTATATGTCTTATAATGTTCCAACACCTGTTATTCTATTATTGGTTGGTTTTCATTGTTAGCAGAATCTCTTGTTAGAGATTGGGTTTATGTACTGAGACTTCTTCTTCTTGTTTTGGTTAATGAAAAACTTCTCTTCTTCTCAATAGCCTGATTGCCATCATGGTATCAGAGCTGAGACTTCTTATTTTCTCTGGTTTCGATTCTCAACTGTAATTGCAATCAATATCAACCAATTTCTTATTTCACCTTTTCAAATTTAATCCAATCTCAATCTATTTCTTCATATCTCTTTTCTTTTTCTTCCAATGGAAAACCCAACTTCAAATTTCATTACCAGAGTACCACTTGGTAGGATTTGGGATATGTATAAAATAAGAGCAAAGACAGCCTACAGTGATACCTGCAAGTGCACAGGGTCAAATTGTAGTAATGTGTGCAAGACAGGGTCATTCCACAGGGACTTGGGGTGTATTGAAGCATTCCTAAGCTAGTTAATCTAAATGCAATGAGTGACAATGACACAATGAAGCAAAGAGAGCAAAACAGGGCCTATACAAGGTGAGTTAAAGGTGACAGTGGCATATACAATGGTATGGTAGTGGCAATGTGGTAGTGATAAATCAAGA
Source organism: Papaver somniferum (assembly GCF_003573695.1). Taxonomy (NCBI): domain Eukaryota; kingdom Viridiplantae; phylum Streptophyta; class Magnoliopsida; order Ranunculales; family Papaveraceae; genus Papaver; species Papaver somniferum. The sequence goes on along the minus strand of NC_039368.1, from coordinate 120,650,808 downwards.
CAGTTGCAAACCAAGGCCTAAGCCAAGGGCAATGGCAGGGGAGCAAAACTACAGATACAAAACAGAGAAACAACACAACTAGGTTATGAATCCACCTTGTGACCTAGCCAGATAGTGTAATTCTATGTTAAATCCCTGTCCCTAATGGAGCTAGGTGAAGGTTCAAGCCTGCCTATGTTCCTGGTCATACATAAATGGAATGGAAAGATAAAAAGCTTGCTCAACTGTTTACTCCTAGCATTGACTGTTTTTTGACAGCACAATCAATCACAAGCACAGTTGAGCACTAATTTCCTCCATTTCTCAATCAATTCTATTTACATGAATTATAACCTAACATTCCACCACTAACAGTGACTTAAGGCATCATCTCAGCCTAGCTATACACATACACATGTGAGCTCACATAACAGCAACAAAAAAAAACATTTACTAAACAGAGAACTACAAACTAACATGTGAACTAGAATGAAATGTGAATTAAAACATAAAACAAACTGAATTGAAACAAGATAAACTAAAAATGAATTTGGAATTAAAATTGAAAATTAAAATTAAATCTACAAATACAAAACATGGAAGAAAAATCTACCCAAGAGGAACTGGCTAGTCCAGCCTTCATGGGGATACACTGGCTAGTCCAGAGATATCCCTTACAACACACCCACAACCCTCAATTTATAGTCCACAACACTCAATTAGGGTTCTACAAGTTTCCCCCAAATCAGTCAAAATTAGGGTTAGATATTTTACCTAATTTGATGTGATAACTCTCAATTCTTCTCGACCCATGCTTACATTTGTACTCCTCTACCTCTCCATAGCCTTGTTGTCGTTATTTGAAGACATGCAATCACTTTCATCAAAATCACTCGACCTCAGTGGCGTGTGGAATTGATGAAGATGATTGAAAATCATCATACGAGTTAGGTGGTGAGAGTGGGCTGTGGTGGTTAGATAATTTGGTGGCGGTTAGGTGGTAGAGATGGTTGTTGCATGGTGATGGTGGTGGTTCTGCACAGGGTATGGTGGAGAGGAAGAAGGTGAAGGTCGATTGTTTTGGGAAGAAGGGGATGTTTGGTTAGGTCATAGGGTTCGGTCGCTATGGTGTGTAGCGGGACAGAAGAATCTGATGATCAGCGTGTGAAAGACGTCGGATACGAAGATGGTTGGTAGATCTAACGGTGGTATGAGAGATGAATCACTTCGACCGTTGGATTGTGAAATACAACAAAGTCAACGGTGCTAGATGATGTTAGGTACTGTAGTGTAAAGCGGGAGTATCTAATTTTGATGCACAGGCATAGGAGCGACCGTTGGATTCAAATACAATCTAATCTGAAGGATTGGAATTTAAGCGCTGTGGTGTTTGTCAGAGACTTCAGATTTTGATGCTCTATGAATGAGCGACCGTAGGATGATGAGTTGGATCCAATCTGACGGCTGAGAATGGAGGCGGTTTTGATTATAGAAAATGGGTTTGGGTAAGGGTTTTGGGCCTTGGGTATGCCAAGCCCATATCTTCTTTAAGAGCAATTCTTCCTTCTTGAGCCCATTTCTAGTCTTTTGGGCTTATGCGCACCATTCTTCGCGGCTTCCTTGCGTAATTTCTTCCGGATTTTCACTACTTTTCTGCTCTTTTCCGCTCCGCAAGTCATCCAAACTTTATTTGGTACCTAAAAATGCAAAATTAATTAAGAAAAATATTTATTCTTGAAAACAATGAAAATACAGAATATGGGATAAAATGTAGAATTAATGCACAACATACGAGTTAAATGCCGACAAAAAGGGATAAATATATACAATATTTGGCACTCATCACCACTCAATATACTCTTTAGTATTATTACTTTAAAACTACGAGATGACAACTTTCTCTTATGGAAATCACTTATGCTCCTTGTTTTTCGAAGATTCAAGATAATGAAATTCTTAGATGGTTATCATGAGTGTCCTCTTAAGTTTACTAACAGAATTAATGCTAAAAACAACAATGAAAACTCTCTTTATATAGATTGGATGGATGAAGATGCAACAATCATTATGTGGATCAACTCAACCATCTCTGACAGTGTTATTGCTTAATTTGCTGGAGCAACCACTTCACATCAATTATGGACAAGTATTGAAAATAGGTTCGCTCGAGTTTCTGCTACTCATGTTATCCAGTTGAGAACAAAACTAATGGGTATTAAGAAAGGTAAATCCACAGTTACTGCTTATACTAGTGAAATAAAACAAATATGTAATCAATTAGTTGCTTCTGGATGATGCATTTCTGATGATGAGATTGTAGTTGTTACTTTATCTGGTCTTAATTATGATTATGATTCATTTGCTACTTCGATTCGAATTCGTAATCCACCAGTCAATAGCATTGAATTGCATAATCTTATGCTTAGTGAAGAAATTGTTTTAAACAATAGAGCTACTAATACTCATGTTGAATCAAAAAATCGTGCATTCTTCACTAATGGTAGGGGTACTGGCAGAGGTTATAACAATGGTTCCAATTATGGAAGAGGGTTTAACTCTGGTAGAGGATCTGGTAGAGGTTTTAACAATGGTTTCAATTATGGAAGAGGGTTTAACCCTGGTAGAGATTTTGGTCCTAACTATAACAATTATGGAAGAAGTTCTACTGGTCTGTTACCAACACCAACAACTACTTCTGTTGGCTCTTTTACTTCTTCTGTCCCACCACCACCTGACATATACTCTGAAGATAAACCAACTTGTCATATATGTAAGAAGTATGGTCATGAAGCTGATGAATGTTGGAATAGAATGAATTTCTCTTATCAAGGAAAAGGTTCTCCAAGAAATTTTCAGCTATGCTCGCTTCTGCAAATATTCTAGGACATAATACCTTGTATATGGACTCTGGAGCAACTCATCACCTCACATCCAATGCCAGTAATTACTTCTGGATTTCCTAGTGGTACTTTTATTACTGCAGCTAATGGTGAAGGTATGCAATTCTTAAATTCTGGCTCTTCTTTAGTTTCTGTTCCTTCTCATGAATTTGTTCTACATAAAAAATTTCATGTTCCTCTTGCTGCCCAGAATCTTATATTTGTTCATAAATTCACCACAGACAATGACTGTTCTCTAACTTTTACTTCCACTGACTTTACTATAAAGGATTTGAAGTCAGGGAAGACTCTTTTTCAAGGGATCAGTAAGAATGCTCTTTACCCCTTTCAATGCAGTAGCTCCTATCCACCAAATAAAGCTCAATGCAGTTTTTCATATCAGCCAGTAGAATTTCATTCATCAAATAAAGCTCTCTCATGTGTCAAAGATTCACCAGCCATTTGGCATAGGAGATTGGCTCACCCTTCCTTGTCTTTTACAAGAATCTCTAAAGAATTACAACTTACGCACCCTTTGAATAATCCACTCTCTTGCATTGACTGCCAATTAGGCAGAAGTCATAAACAATCCTTTACTCTTTCTAGTTTTATTTCTACTGCACCTTTAATTTTACTTCATATGGATGTTTGGGGACCTTCCCCTATTACTTCAATTAATGACTTTAGATATTATGTGAACATCATTGATGATTATTCTAAATTTTTTTGGGTATATCCTCTTATTCTTAAGTCTGATTTTACCTCTGTTTTCAATTGTTTTAAAATCATATGTTGAAAATATGTTCAATTCTACCATCAAGACTATTAGAACAGATGGTGGGGGTGAATTTGTGAACAAAATTCTTAAAGAAATTCTTTCTAAGTGTGGCATTGTTCATGAAATCACCTGTCCTCATACACCTGAGCAAAATAGTGTAGCTGAATCAAAACACATACATATTATTGACATTACTATAAATTTCTTAATACAATCCTCTATATCTTCTGGTTTCATGCTCTTTCCACAGCTAATTTTGTGATTAATAGACTTCCGACCAAATCTTATACTACCTCTAGTCCTTTTCAAAATCTTTTTAAGAAGAAACCTGATTATTCTTTTCTTAAAACCTTTGGTTGCTTGTGCTTTCCTTGGTTGAAGCCATATACTGACCATAAACTTTAACCTAGAAGCTCTCAAGGTGTCTTCCTAGGGTAAAGTTCTTCTCACAAAGGATATAGATGTCTTGATATTCAATCTAAAAAGATATATGTATCTAGACACGTTGTTTTCATGAAGAGTCCTTTCCCTTCTCTAAAACTCAATCTGTTGATCTATCTTCTTTATCTGGCTCATTGAACTTTCCTTCTACTACTATTGACTCTCCTTCTTCTGTCATCACTGAATCTTCTTCTTTATCTACATCAATTACTTCTACTTATACTTCCACCACAGCTCCTACTTCTGTCCCTGCTTCTCACTCTATGCAAACTAGAGGAAAGAGTGGCATTTTTAAACCTAAAGTTATGTTTACCAATAAACATGTTCTTCCAACATCTTATCTTAGCTCCCTATCTATTCAACCTCCCACGTCTTATTCTCAAGCCTCTAAATTAAAAGTCTGGGTTAAATCCATGGGAAAAGAACATGTCGCTTTAAGAAATGCTGGTGCATGGGATTTGGTATCCCCTGATCCTTCACAGAATCTTGTTGGTTGTAAATGGGTCTACAAGATCAAATATAACCCTGATGGCACTATAGAAAGACATAAATATGGATTAGCTGCTAAAGGGTTTAGTCAATTAGAAGGCATCGATTACGCTGACAGGTTTAGTCCTATTGTGAAGCATGTTACCATCAGAGTTTTTTTATCCTTGGCTGTTAATTTTGATTGGAGAGTTAAGCAATTAGACATCAGTAATGCCTTCTTACATGGTGACCTGAAGGAAGACGTTTTTATGACTCAGCCACCTGGATATGTTGACAAAGATAATCCTGACTTTGTTTGTAAACTCAAGAAATTTTTATATGGCCTTAAACAAGATCCCAGATATTGGTATGAGAAGCTCTCGGATTCACTAATTGCTCTGGATTTTGTGCCTTCTTTAGCTGGTTCCTCTCTATTTGTTCAAAAGATGTGTGATCAGATTACAATTATATTGGTTTATGTAGATGATATTATCATCACTGGTTCTTCTTCTTCTCACTGTGATAAAATAATTGCTCATTTATTATCTTAGTTTCCTGTTAAATACTTGGGTGATTTGCATTACTTCTTGGGATTGGAAGTTAAGAGAAATGAAACTGGTTTATTCTTATTACAGACTAAGTATGCTTTGGATCTGTTGACTAAGAAAAATTTGGTGGGCATTAAGCCCTGTAATACTCCATGTCCTACATCTTTTAAGCTCTTGCTAGATGATGGGGAACCACTATCAGATCCCACTGAATACAGGTCAATAGTCGATTCTTTACAATATCTCACCTGGACAAGGCCTGAGATTTGTTTTGCAGTAAACCAAATCTTTCAGTATATGCACTGTCCTACTTCTGTTCACCCAGTTGCAGCCAAAAGAGTTTTAAGGTACATTAAGGGTTCTCTAGATCATGGTCTTTACTTCACCAATGGATTCAATGCTCTTCAAGGGTTTACAGATGCAGATTGGGATGGTAATCCTTCAGATAGGAAATTTATTAGTGGATACTGCATTTTCTTTGGTGATAATCCAGTCAGTTGGTCATCCAAGAAACAACTAACAGTATTCAGGTCTTCCACTGAGGCAGAGTATAGGTCTCTGTCCTCCACAGCAGCTGAAGTCTTATGGATTTGTCACTTGCTCAAGGATATTCATGTTTTCTTATCAGACTCTCCTACCATATCTTGCGACAACAAAAATTCTATTGCCTTTGCTTCAAAACCTGTTTTGCACAGTCGTATGAAATATTTGGCCTTGGATTTTCACTTTGTTCGTGAGACTGTCCAATCAAAATATTCGCAGGTTACTTATATTGTTTCTATAGACCAAGCTGCAGATATCTTCACCAAAGGCCTTTCTGCTCCTAGGTTTGAGTTACTGAAGTCCAAGCTAAAGGTGTTACCACCATTCACCTTGCGTGAGGGTAGTGAAACTAAAAGTCTAGTCTAGTCCTCTGACTTTTATTGACTTACAGATGTGTTGATTGTTATATGTCCTATAATGTTCCAACACCTGTTATTCTATTATTGATTAGTTTTCATTGTTAGCAGAATCTCTTGTTAGAGATTGGTTTATGTACCGAGATTTCTTCTTCTAGTTTTGGTTAATGAAAAACTTCTCTTCTTCTCAATAGCATGATTGCCATTAAGTACATCATGGAATACAGACAGTAAGTACCTTTCTAACTGGTTATTCTCAATTTGTTACAGTTCCTAAGCTAAGTAAAAGCTTTGGTTTACTGGTGGTATGAAACTTCTCTTCAAGTACTGCCCTCACAGTATAAGGTGAACAGTTGATGTCAGAACATTATTAATTAATTAACAAGTAAGATTGACTTCATTTACTAGAACCAACTGAACAGGGCACTCTTGCATGAGACCCCACAAAGAAGTATTAAAACTTGGAAGCTTGTAAGTTTTAGACGGTTGGCTTACTTCCAAAATGTAACTGGTTGTGATTACTGTGGATTTGCCCTTGTAGTGGAGTTAGGAACTGATGTTTGTTGCACCATTTTTATTACAACTCCAATATTTTTTTATACAATGATTGCTGCACCACTTTTATCACTGAAATGTCTTGTTTGTATAACTGCAGTGCAATTTAATCTTCTATTAAGTAGATAATTAGCATTTATACTTTTGAAGGATAAAATGTTGGAGATCAAGATGGAGAAGTATGGTCAACAGTACATTCAAATAGCTTAACTTTAATTTATTTGTTGCACCCAAATGTGCCTTTCATGGCATTGGTTATGGATGGATGCTTTGAGTATATGTTTCTTTTATGATGACTTGGCCTATTGGTTGTTGGTTAGTGTTTCAGATCCAATTACCTGAAAATTCCTATTATTAGAAGTTAGGGTGTTGTTATTATTATAAGGAGAAATTGCGTGCAATCCTTGTTGTATGCTTCTGTTTCATGCCGAAAGAAGCTTGTAATGGAATGGATTGCAGCTAGTGTTATATGTTGTTTTTCCACCTATTGGTTTATATGATAATTAATCGTAAGACTGCATGATAACAACTAGGCAATGTGACTCTTTTTTAAGTTTTTACTGTATTATTTATAATAGTTTGGTGGTTATGACAGAGGAAGCATGGTAACAGTTTTGTAGTTTATGACAGGGGAAGCCCGAAAATATGGAAGGTGTTGATAAATCATTACTTCCTGGTGTTTATAAAGAAATAGGAACAACTCTGCAACATTTCTGATCCAAATGATTTTAGGTTCGTTAAATTTTTTTCATTCCATTGTTCGTACTTCGTGTTATTTATTTTAATTTATTGACAATATAACTTTCTCCTCATAACCGTATTCATGGTGTTTTGGTTCAGTAATTTTCATTTCTTTGAATAGTGTGCAATTGAACTGGTTCTGTGGTGTAATGGTAGCACAACTGATTCTACATCAGAAGATGCATGTTCGATTCACGTCAGGTTCACTAATTTTAGTACATTAATTTTTTGCGATCAACTTTGGTTGTTGATACTAGATTTTGGGATCAATTTTATTTGTTGACACTATATTTTGGGATCAACTTTGGTTGTTTACTCCATACATAATCTGAGCATTTCTGAATTTTTAATTTTAGTATCAACTTCGGTTGTTGACACCATATTTTGGGATCACCTTTGGTTGTTGACCCCATACATAATCTTAAAATTTCTGGATTTTGAATTTTGGTATCAACTTGAGTTGCTGACACCAGATTTTGGGATCAACTTTGGTTGTTGACACCATACATAATCTGAATATTTTGTGAATTTTTAATTTTGGGGATCAATTTCGGTTGACCACATATTATTGTTATTTTTATTATTTTATAAGTTTCGTTTTGGGATCAATTTCCGTTGTTGATACCGTATCGTGATGTCAACTTCTGTTGTTGACACCATATTTTTTTTTTTTTCTGATTTTTTGTTTTGGGGATCAACTTCGGTTGACCACATATTATTGTTATTTTTATTATTTTATAAGTTTCGTTTTGGGATCAACTTCGGTTGTTGATACCGTATCGCGATGTCAACTTCCGTTGTTGACACCATATTATTTTTTTTTATTTTCTGATTTTTTGTTTTGGGATCAACTTTGTTTGTTGACACCACTGGTGGCGACCATGGTGGTAGCGGCGCTGGTGGGATTGGCGGCGGTGGTGGCGACGGTGATAGTAGCGGTGGCGGTTGGTAGGTGGTGATGGAATGGTAGTTGAATATTGATGGTGGTGGTAGATATGTGGTGGTATCAGTGGCGGTGGAATGATGGTGGTGGTGGAATGATGGTGATGGTGGCGGTGATGAAGTGGTAGAGAAATAAATTTGTAGTATTTTGAAATAAATAAAAAGATTATATAGATGAGATGTAATTCTTATCTTTTCACGTGACCCTATAAAAATATACTGTACTACTCAGAAGGGAGAAAATATTGACTTTTGGTCCCTCTCCCATGGATAAAATGGACCATGACAAATTAGGATTTTTTCTTTTGTATTTTTTTCTTCGGATACAATATTTTTTTTGACGGAAAGAGGGGTTTCGGAAAATCCCTAAATTTTTTTATTAAATGACCTCATTAAAATCGAGGTTTGGATTGTTACATGACAGAAGTGGTAGATAAACATACCCTCCTGATTCATCATTATAAATTGTACACTGATATAACCAATACACAATGAGAAACCTGGAAAAGACTAATCTGAATAATGATAATTTGATTATTCTTCGACCATTTAGAGGTTTCTTCTTCGGTAAAATAAAATCCGTCATAGAAATACTTTCCGCAAATCATTGTAATCACGATCCATTTTGATAGACATTGATCATCTTTGTAGAAATCTTGATCATCGTCTCGTCGTAATTGATCGTATTCAAAGATATGCTTGAATCTCTCATCGAATTCCAATACAAGAGCCCAGAGGCTACAATAAAACGCACTAATGGCGATTGGAATTGAATTATTATAAGGCATGAAATAGCCATACTAAGAACCGTAACATAAAAGCAAATTCTAAACCTAAATAATCACAAAATGATTTTTATTGAAAGCAAGAAAAGTTAACTGTACAATTAAAAATTCAAATTTATTTAGAAAATATGATATATCAGATTCAATCGTAGTAAATCTAGGCTTAAAGAAGAAGAAGATTTTGAAAAAACTAGGTTCCGATAATTTTATGGAAAAGAAACAGAAATAAATACTCCTTTTCTGTCTACCAGAAAATAATACTCCTTGCGGTAACAATCTGTTATTAGGATATTTACTGTTACATTCTATAGAATATTTACTGTTACTAGCCAAATCCAAGAAAAAGATATACTAGTGGAAGATCCCAAAACAAACTAAAAACACTGAAAATAACAACAAAAAAAAAAAAAACAGATTCGTTGATTAAATTAGAGATAGAAGGTAGGAAATTATTTTATTATCAAAGCTAGAGATTCTTTGAAATCTTTTCGTTTTCCCATGGTGATTATTCTTTTTAATTAAACTTTTCACGTAACAAAGGATGTACGCAGAGAGGTCAGAGGTGTTTAATACACCGCTTTATCGGGGGTATCAAACTCTGATCGAGGGAAATCAACATGCATTTTTCATCCTTCTCCCACTCTTTTCTGATGTCGTTTCAATTTCCTAAAAGGAGTAGTTCTTATCACTGGTACAACATGCTCGAACATTGTACTCATGCAAAATCCCAAATCCAAAGCCACGCTATAATCGAGACTGAAGATTCCTTTTCATTTTCTTGTCCAATTAGATAAACAAGCTCATTTAGTGGACCCATAAAGAATGCATGCCTGCTTCAAACGAACAAAAATAACTCATCAGCCAGCCTGGACTCCTAGACTAGACACTGACGTGAATGGTACTTTTTTTTTTTTCTTTTTTTTTGTAAAGAAAATTTAATTTTCATAGAATAGTTTGACAAAATAGTTACATGTCCAAATTGACTATAATCTCGAAGATCATACCTTTTGTAAAAATTGTTGGCATTCAACGAATCCATATTGCCCAAAGTTTTGCTCGAACTCCCTTTCTCATAAATTGAATTCTTAAAAAATCCCTTTTTTGCGCCATCATTTGCAACATTTTTGGTCATGCCTTCTTTCCATCATCCTCCTGGAAGATTATAGATATCTTTTCTGCCTCCACAGAAAGTGCTGGCATTGTTGAGAACTTCATAATCCGGACCTTCCATACTCTCCCTGCTGAAACCATAATTACTATCCATGTCTTCTCTTCTATTATAGTTAGTACAGTCTTCATTTTTTTGAGAGAAACCAGAAGCAGAACTAGTTCTATAGCTAGACCTGTCTATTTTTATCTATTGTTTCAAGCCAGTTCTTCATATTTCTCTCTTCTTTATCAGACCAAGACCAATCATCCCCAAAAAGCAACCTAAGTCTAAACATTCCCATAAGAACATCATTAACTTCTAGAGTATTACATAAATTTACTTCAAAAGATTTAAATTTTTCATAGCTACTACTGAAATTCTTATCTAACAGATACTTCTTCAAATCCACCTTTCCTTCCAACTGAGTAGAGTCACCAGAGGACTCTTTCACCTGCCACTGCGACATTTTTACAATTTATCATTGACAACCACTGCATCACAGATATCAAGGTCTTCTTCATATCTTTGTTATCTACTCCTTTATGTGCACTGATGCACCTTGCTCTAGCAAATCTTCCCGCGTGATATGTTGCAAACATAATTAAGTAATCATTAGTGTCGTTCTTGTTGTTGAACACAGACAAATAAGCTTTTCTTTGTTTTGTTTCTTCAACCCATGTCTTATTAGGAATCTCCGATTTCTTCATTGCTAAAATATGAGTCATTATTTGAAATGTTGTGTGCTTGTCGTTTGGTTTGCTTCCATTGAAAACAGTTTCACACCTGGTTTTCCAAACAAACCACATAACAATAGCACAAATGTTCTCCCAGTTAACATCATCATGTTAGACACATTTTTGTGTCTAAGTTGTCCTCAATTTTCTGCATTGTTGGTACTCAATTTCGTACTTATTTTGGTGTTTTGTGTGTTTGTAGGTATTTTTGGAAATAAACATTTTTTTGGAAAAATCGGCTCGAAAAGCTGTCTAAAGCACCAGGAGGACATGTGTTATTTGCACTCTCACATTTGGATAAGGGGTACTCAATTGCACCTCTTTCGATAAGGGCCACCTTATTTACTATTCACACCCCCAGGGCGTCAATTGCTATTTGCACCCCCCATCTCTGTTAGGGGAAGGTCGTCCCCTTCATTTGAGTTTCCAGTTTGGCGGGAAACTGTGTTCATCAATGGCAGAAGTTAGGGTTCGCGTTTTGGGCAGGGTAGAAAAAGACTCAATGGCCGAGATTGATTGGGAGGACTTGATTGAGCATAACAAGCGTGGTAAGGTTGCTGGAATTGATCAGATTTTCCTATAGAAGGAATTATTGTACTCAATCCTAATAACTACCTTAAGAAATTTACACCAAATATATTTTCAATTTAATCTCCAAATACTCAATTTCCATCTTAAAACCAACTTCTTCAAACTCCTTTTTGCAAATCAATTTACAAACTCGTTTAGCATCCCTTTTGATATTCCTCTTAAACAAGTAAATCCAACCACTTCCAAAGAATTTAGTGTGCATGGATCATATTTTGGTGGAGGAACCAATATCAGTAATGTCCCAGATAAAAAGAAATCGAAAGCTCGACTTAGAAAGACCACAACCAATAAAAAAATTCTCAAACAAGTATACTGCCATCATGGAAATAATTCCGAACGAGTTATGTGGGAATTAAACTTTTTGAATATCTTGAAGAATCTCGAATATCAAGTGCACCTCGTTAACTACAACAAAACGAAATTATGCAAGATTTGATATCCAGAACACAATAATTTAAATCCTCTGGAGAGATCTCATGTTTTAATCCCAACTTATTTTCTTTCCCATAATCCCGTAACAATGTTTGCATTTTTCTTTATTCAAGCCAAACAAGTTATTAAGTGCCACATCATTCATAAGATAGGCCATTAGATGTATTGGATCACACGGTTAACAAATTTTGTTAAAAGATTTTGTCAAAATCGTTTGTCAAGGCATTCCGACCCATTAAACAACAAACCATTTCGTTGAAGTTGGGTGCAAACAAACCTTCTCTATCACACAACATCCCTGGTACAAATACTAATTATGTATGTTCTTAGCTTTAAGTTATGGAGGTTAGATTTTGAACGCGCGATTAGGGGTCAAAAAAAAACAATTGGGGGATATGCATTAACTTATAAACCCTAATCATTCATAAATAGATTAGTATAGTACCTAATCCCACGTACAACAAATGGCATCGTTCGACTCCGAGGAAGATTTAGCAATCACCCAAGCATGGTATGCCTAAACTCGTCCTTCAACTATAGATAACAGCACGCGGGATTCCATGTGGTTGAAGATTTTTAACAAATTTATTCCTGATTATGGTAACCCGAATGGAAAAACTGCTCAAAAAATCGAGCAACGACACGACATCAACCTAAATGCGGTGGTTGAGTATCTAAAAATGAAACACCGGATCGATAAATGCTTTGGTCAATCTCTTTACATCCTCCACTTCATGAAGTTTTATCTTTGCACTAGGGAGTGACAAACAAAATCTTTCGGATCTCGGTGGTTATGATGGCCGAACGAAACCTCACAATCCCATTCATTGTTCTTGTCATTTAAACGGAATACAAGCTTAAAGGGGCAATTATCCTTCCTCGTATGAGTCTTGCATACTCTATTTGTCTTCGTTGGATATACATAATCCTTTCTCTTGTGTCTATTATTCTCCTTTTATTGCCCACTTCTCTCGCAAACCATCTCAAAACGGCTTTTTGAACCTTTGGTATTCCTCATAAACACACACATATTCTTAAGAGCAATCTATTTATCCCAAGAAATTGCTTCCTTTGGATCTTTTATTCCCCACATAAGGACAAAAATGGGAGATTATAAGGTTCATTACAAGCAATCCATTGGTTATATTCAAGATACTAGGTGAAAAGAAATCTTTGGTAACATACCAGAGGCATTTTATAGTATTCTGACGTATCCCGACCGAGCAGTTTTTCATTTGTTGGATCAATATATCTCACAACCTAAGGATCGAAGGAAAATAAAATACATTAGTTCCAAAAACTAAAAATTCAATACTATGCTAGTATGCAGTTCTGGAATGCTCGATAATAGTCCCGGCATAGTCGAACTGCACCGGAACTGAAAACCAATTTTGAGACGCTTCCGGCATTCTCAATATATTTCAAATCAACGTCGGAAATACTGGTTCCGGCATGCTCGTAATCTAATTGACCACGCCGGTAGGAGGTTCCGGCGTGGCACATACTTAATGTACCATGCCGGTATTTGGATGAAAACATTCCTTCCTGTATGTTTTTTTGTAGGTACCGTCATGGTAACATTAAAACTGAACTGCGCTGGCAGGTGTTCTGGCATGCTTGTGTACCGACGTGGAACCATAGATAATTTTACATGCCGGTATTTAGCTTCGGAATACACTGCTTCCTGTACGTTTTTCATGCAGTAACGACATGGTAACCTTACAATTCAACCATGCCGGTAGCATATTCCGTAGAATATTCTGTGGTAGGTAAAAAATAAGTTTTCTACCGGCATAGTAATTTGGTTGCATATGCCGGTTTTAGTTTCAAAATGGGGAATATCAAGGTTCCGACATGGTATTCATACTTTGAACCATGCCGGTACCGAGCTGTTACAACATCAGCAATTGTGGATTCTAAGAAAAAAAATCAAATTTTCAACCTATTCGCAGCTTTACCTGAGTATTTGGAGTGCTTATATGTTGAGCTAGTTTACTCTCTTGGGTTGGTTCTTCACGAAACACTTCATGCTCATAAAATTCATGTTCCAAAGGTGTTGGTTTCACAAAAACTTGCAATTGTGAGTTGTTGTCATTGGCTGAAGATTCAAGATATGCTCCTTGTTGTAGTTGAACTAAAGATTCAGTATCAACAATTCTCTCTTCACAATCATCCTCCATTTTCACCAAAATAATTTCCCTCTCAAATTTTCTTTCCCTCCTTCTACTCTCACCCAAACACAAATAAAAACACACGCTAATCATTTATCAAAAATCTTAGATTTTACTAATTATTATTAATCACTAATCCTGATTAGTGAGGGGTAGATTAGAAATTACATAAAATACTTAGATAAGGGGTGACCTTGATTTGATATTTGGATCCTGTTTTTTTCTTTTTCCTATATCCCCCGATTGTTTTTTATATCCCCCAATCGTGCTTTCTAGAGTTTACTTGTTAAGTAAGTCAGTTTTGAATATTTATGGGAATCTTAACAAAATGTCACACTTTGGTTTTCCGGTTTAATATAGTGCCACCGATTTTTTTTCGAAATATAGAAAGTACCACAATTGTTATAAATTTCATTAAGGCCCACATGAATTAGTCAATCTCGTTGGAACCGGTCAATATCTCAGTAGAAGAGGTTAAAAATAGTTGAAATTGCTTTATTATCCTTACAAATATAACTCTAAAGCTCTGCACCTCCTTATATAGAAAAATCCCTCCTACTGTATTGGGTTCTTAACAATCCCTACATTTCTTAAGATGATTCGAAATTTTTGTTGAGTTCTAAAACCATTATAGCGGTGGTACTTTCTTTAATATGAAATTGAAAATGTGGCAGTTTATTAAAATCCAAGTATTTTTTTAATTTTGTGCTTTAGTTTCTGTTTTTATTTAAGTAATGTTGTACTTTTTTTTATTTTTTTATTTAAGTGTAGTCCTAACGCAACTTCCATATTTCAAGTAATAATAATTTATATATATATTTGGTGTTCCGAAGACTTGAATTTCATTTTGAATATAACGACTACAACTATTTTGTAACCATTACTTTAAAATTAGCATACTATAAATCGAGTTGCTCTACACCAAACTACACACACCAAAATTACAACATTTATTATTTATATCTCCTCTTAAGATTTCTGAGAATATATCTTTATAGGTAGGGACTTGTATTTACAAGGAGAAGATGTAGAAATTACCATTTCTTGGGTTAATGTTGTACTTCAACATGATGAAGTACACCACAATGTTCCGGATGTTACTTCTTTTTGAAGTAGGTGTGCAATAATTATACAACTCAATAGTTTGTTAATGTTCATCGAAGAATTATGGATGTCATACTAAACGGCGTTGGTGTCATTGAAAAGGCGGTAAGTTTATGTTGGTAATCAAAAATAATTTTATATAAGTCGAGGTTTATAAATGTCAGTTGAACCAGTGTGCGTGTTCTTATTTTTCTTTACTTGATCTTAAGTTATTGTTCTTCCACCTAATCAAAACTAATTCATATTTTTATCTTACTCAAGAGGAATTTAGAAGAATATATTTCATCCGGAAAACTAGTAAAGCATTCAGACATTATTAATGCCACTTAATCATGAAGGACGCATTTCGCTGAGCTTACCCCAGAACATACACTCGGTAATACTCCAAAGATAGATCCAGCGATTAACACAACTGATGGGTTAGAATTATGTAATTTGCTTAGATTTTAACACCTTTTCAAACAATGTATCATCTCTTAATTAACATTTTAAGAGTACATAAAGAAATATATTACATTCAAATATAATTATCCATTGGGATATTAGTGTATAAGACTTGATTTCCGAAGTTCATAGCATCCATCATGCTTAAATTCCTTGTCTGTCCCTTCATGATATTCTAATCCAACTACAATTTTCTGGAAAACAAGTTAGATATGTTTAGCTAAAACTTCTAAGTAAAACACTAATCATCCGATTCGTTCCGAAACTCACCCGTTACTCATCACCATCCAAATAATGTTAATATTGACTTCAACCTGAAGTGCGATAAAATATCCATCCCCGTGTTAACGTAACTGAACATTTTTTTAAGATATTATTTAGTTCCACCCATTTCGTTATTGGTTATCGTATTAAAAATTTCAAAAACATTGATCCAAAAAAGGTTGCATGGTTATCGGGAGAAGATGGATCAGTTGTAACCGTTATCCATGCTTACACAAGACTAGCATCTATTTTATTGGTGAATCACTGCATTTTTTTAAGAACAAATGAAATATAATATTTAGAAAATTTAGAGAATTATTCAATATATATAATGAGTAATTAACAAAATTTCTTGAATTTAAAAACTAGTCGTTACACAGTAAAAATAGTCGAATCCAGAAAATAGTAATTACACGGTAAAAGTAGTCGATTTAAAATAATAGAATTTTTTGATTCCTTCTAAATTTCAAAACCAAATAAAAACAGTAGGTTTTTTGAAGTATCTACATTATAAAATTTAAAATCTACGATATGGAACAATATATTGTGATAAAAAAAAGATTATATTCCATTTGGTTTTTTCTTTGATGACTTGGATCTGATGTTTCATAAGAGCTTCTCCAATTGAATGTTTGTGGGGATAAATATCTATATCCACATAGAATACACATTAATTTCCTTTAAAATCCTTCTCCAACCCTAACTTGTTAAATGAATGTGGAGTGACGTGGCTTAAATTTGGGAAGAGATTGTCTAGGTGAATGTCTAGTTTTAGACATCCACATTTACGATGTATTCCTATCCTAGTCATTTTTATGTTAGTGAAATAAGTTATGAAATAAAAATAGAATGATTATTAACCACTTATTAAATGACACTTAAGAAACAAAAAGATTAAAAGTGATTTGGGTTGGAGATGAATTTTTTTAGGTCTCAATATTTAGGAATTTATATCTATATAGGGGGAACTTAGACTAAAAGAAAGTTAAGATAATATTGACATATATAAAATAAGAACATCAACCATTGGATAAGATCTAAGCAGAACTATGTTCATATGTTATCATGCTTTGATGGGGATCTTGACTATTTAGTAAAAAAAGGTTGAGATCTTGCGCACCATAGATATCTCTATTTCCTTAATGCTCAACAATGTCGGAAAAATTTCCAACATACATTCATTTCCACCATTCCATATACTCTCAATCATATACCTCTCTGTAAGTTAAGGTATACGTTGAGTGGTGTACAAGTACACGGTTTCGATGTCTACCAGTGTGTCAGGCGGATCTCTAGGTATAACTGTGATTTCAGCAACTTGTTTGAGATACTATTCTCCAAAATACAGGGCGTTTTCTCCAAATTGATCAAAAAATAATCTGCATATTTCGAGGATGTCTTTTACATATGCCACCTCTTCCGTATTTTCTCATCGGTGGTTTAACCACGATGTCCATGTTGTTTTAAAGATATGGTACTTTCTGTTTGGTTACGAACTACAACTGTTGAATAGACACATGTATCATGTTATTTACCCCTTCCTTTCAGTCTTTGTGATTCATCCAATTAATCGACCCGTCGGCCATGAATCAAAACCTTCTTCGCTCGGTTATCTTATGTTGGCTGTAGACATTAAAAATACTCCTAAAAACAAGATTCAGAAACCACGAACATTTGAAGATTATTGACAACAAAAGTTCAACAACCGGTGGAAAATGACTCAAATCATTAAAGATGCCTGACCTCGTGTGGAAGCAAAATAAGTTTCATAATCCATCGACAAATCTGACGGGGATAGGGAATAAAGAAGGTTGGGAGTGAAAGAAATAAGAAGTGAAGGTGAAATAAAAGAATCGTATTTCTCCTGGTTTTCACATAGAATACAAAAACTCAGTTTCCATGTGGTCAAGGTCAACGCTTTGACCTATACAGAAATTGTTTGAAAGGAAACTCTGTTTCTATATGAGTTTCAGTATTCCACAGTTTAGACAGAGACTCAGTTTCTGTTTTTTTAAGCAAAAAACATGAGAGTTGTAGTGGTTGCAATAATCTTATTTTTTTATCGGCATATAATAAAGCAATAGCCAAGCAAAATGGCGGAACATATTCCTTGGCCTTAGAAGTAACTAGCTATAACAATAAATACCAATCAATAATAAAATCATAAGATATCAATCAATAAATGATTTGGATGATAACCAATAAATAAATCTCAATAGGATTAGAAGTATCTGTAATTTGTTATAATCAATTTCTATGTAGTTTCTTTATAATCACGGAGAACAACAGTTTTCTCTTAACTTCTTGCTCGTTGTCAACATTCAAAAATTAATGTTACACGAGGTAACATATTTGATTTTTTTTTCGAACATCATTTTACTCAAGGCCGGCCTTGAGGTTATAACAAGTTATTTGAGAAGATGAAAATATTTCTCTGCTTTATTAAGGTGAAAGTAGCACGTCATTTTACTCAAGGACGGTGTTGAGATTTACAACAAGTTTTTTGAGAAGGAGAAAATACTGTCTCTATTTTATTAAGGTGAAAGTAGTTGAAAATTCTCTGACTATCTTAAATCCTCTATACAATTATGTTTATTCCCACATAAAATTTTCTTATCAAACCCATTCCTCTTCTAGTGTTCTATGTGTTATCAAACTGGTCATGTATCGAACCGGAAAAGTTACCTGGTCAGGGTCTAATGGGTCAATCAACGGTTAAACCGGGTTCACTGAATCATATATATAACATATTTTGAATTAACATGTTAAAGTTAACTCTGAAATAAACACACAAGAATTCTTCAACCAAATATCTAAAATTTAGACAAAAATCCAAACTATAAAAACAAACATCACAACCAGTAAATAAAATGAAAATTTGGCACCCAAAAAATCATAATAAACAAAAATAACTAGTAAAATATATTATCATACACAAAAATATTAATATATAGATGCCGCATAGAAAATTCGTTATACAAAAAGATTTGTTAATGCTTCGTGGTTTAAAGGTTTAAATCCAAAGGACGCTTGGATCTGTGGTTAGACCCACACAAGAAATTTTTGAAACAAAGTAAAGAAAGTGTACTGCTGGGAAGCACGAATACGACACGACATGGATACAGGGATTAACAAAAATCCAAAATCATCATGACACAGACACGTCTATATATATATATTAATAAAATGGTTTATATATACTAAGATCATAGTGTTATAGTATATCAAATACATTAATCACGCAAGTACATGAAAAAAACTCAATTTTATGCCGTTAGGTTAGTTCACATATAAAAAAATTAACTATTATACTGATTTTCTTGACAAACTAGGTCACCAAACTACTAAAATGGAGTATAGATTTTTTTCACGTGTGTCGTATCGGTGTCCCACGTGTGTCGTGCGTCCGTCGCGCGTCTGACACGAACACGATGCCAATACCGGTGTGTCCGTGCTTCACTGGTGTACTGTGACTCGGACAATTAGAGTAGATTCGACCCAGCAATGTTCACTGGGCTAACCTTCCGGGCCGTGCCATTACCTCTCCTCTTCTTTATTTAATTCACAACAACAATTCTCTTTCCTTGTACCCAGACACAGTTCATCGTACCTCCTCATGAAAATCTTCTTCTCAAAACACCATTCCTGAACAAAATCTTCTCATCAACTTTCCTCCTCATCAAAATCTTCTTCATCAAACAAAATCTTGTTATCAACTTTCCTCCTCATCAAAATCTTCTTATTACACCATGAACATACTTAACGAGATACTAACAAGAGATCAACATAGAATGCACATAGTTGGAGATGAAACCTGGTACAGAGCTAATTTGGGAGGAAGAACTTGTGTAGTTGTAATGATAAAACAGTGAAAAATCCAAGAGAAGATGATAGAAGTAGTAGCGTAATTGTTCATCTCAACATTTTGTTATTCTTAGGTTATGATGTGGAAGATAACAGGGTCTATGAATGCTATGACATAAATCTTTTTGAGTTAGAGAGTAATGTAGCTTTGGTTCAGGGGAATCTTCCATCCTCTGTGCTAATTGAGATCTTAATGTAAGTTCTCGTTCTTTATTTATCTTTCCCTAAATCTTTTACTTCTGATTACTTCTAATACTATAAGGTTTATTCTTATTGATCTTTTTTTTTTTGTAGACAATTTCTAGAAGGTTTAACTGCGTTAGGCATCGCGATGAAGCTCATGGAAATTTGATTTTAGAGAATATTGGAATCCAAGTGAATCCTCATAACCCTCCAGCCCATGCCCTTCCCAAAATCAACAACCTAACGTATATGGTCATTAACATGGACATGGGAACAACTTCCGGTACAATCTAGATCCTCTCTATAATAGAGATCTCGCTATTAATAGAAGACAACTTTCAAAATCACCTCATCAACTCATTGTGAAGTTAAAGGGAAACACAAGAAGAATGGGTAATTTTCTGTTTCTTAAAGTGCTAGCCATTTTTATTCGATTTTTTTTATATATATTATTGATACTCACATTGTCACGTCCGGCTACGATGGGGACTGTGCGCATACTTATACGTCAACTCTTAATGGATTTGTTGAAGCAGATTTTAGCTGTCTTTTCGTAATTATCCTTAAGTGTGCATTCCTTAAATTACTATCATCGTACCCTTCTTTACTCCGAAAATTGATGACAATTGACAAAGGAATTTATATCCTAGAAAGATTTTACAAAAATGTTAACTTAATTAGCGATAAAGTAAAATTTGCAAATATAGTAGATCCTGAACATATCGACGAAATGATATTTTGGATCAAAGAGCTCGGCCTATTACACATTAGTTGTCTGTTAATGATAAATAGCTTGCGTACTGTTAATTTAATTATGTTTGATGATTTGCACTTTAACCTTTGAATAATTCTAGCTTTTGTTCCAATGCAAACTATGGATATGCAGATTTACTCATCATATGGTAAAGATTTGAGAGATAAAAGAAACAGAAGATTGAACAAAGAAATGTCTTTTTTGTATGATAGTTATGTCCTTTCATCATGATTTGCACTTTCACTATCCTTTCATTGGCAGTTAAACTAAGTTGTTATTTCATATTATTTCTTACAGCTGATAGAGACAATCTCATTACTGATTTGAGATCTTATGCGAATATTGTTGAAGAGTATTTAAAAAGGGATGGCAGCTTCAAATGCGTGGAAGCGGAAGATCTAATTCATAAAATCCGGAATGATTATCGGTTAACTCCATTTTTTTTTTGATTCTTGTTATAATTCTCTGTTTCTAAATTAATTTAAAACTAATTACTTTATGTGTTTTATTGTTATTAGGGGACTTGAGATAGCATATCTAACAGAGGAGCAGTGGGTGAAATTGTCGGATCGACTCAGGATATTTATTTTTTGTCCCCGCATTTGATTTTGGATCACCCAAAATTCTGGAATTCTGAAAAATGTTTGAGGTTTTTATCAACTTTAGACAATTTTATTTGTATGCTTTACACCGATCCTAAAAGAGCAGAGGGGGACAATTTCAAAAATCCAATCCGAAACTTCATCCGTGACTTGAAGAAGCTAAATGTTCGCAATCGTGATTGGTTTTTTTATCTTCACACAACAATTCAAGCAAATGCATGCCGACAATGGTTCTTTGCAGAAGATTTGGATAGTCCGATTGCTGTAATAAAAACCAGCCGCAGTACACACACCCACTATGACACATATTCAGATGATGAAAAGGTAAAAGTTTAGACTTCATACTACTTGAGTGATACCATTTTCTTCTTCATTTTTTATGAGGTGATAAAGTATTACTAGCGTTAATGGTCAGTTGTTAAATCTGTTAATTCGATCTCTTGTTCTTATGTAGAAACAAATTGGTGAGCCCAACTGCTATGGTTATTTTTATGATAGATTTCCTCACCTCGTGATGCACTCTTACAATTGTTTGCGACTACATTACGTTGAATTAAAGCGTCAGCTGCATGCAAAAAAGGGCATGTCATTTGACGACTACTTCAGCCCTTATCTATCAATGTTTTACAATCCATAGGTATGAACGGTTTGTCAATTGCCCCCATGTTTTGTTTGAAATTTTTTATCTAATTATTTTTGTATATGCAATTTCTTGAAATCTCAGAAAAACAAATTATTCTTGTGTAGGTGATGGTTATGCTATCTGAAGGAGGTGAAGGTGGAGGAGTATTTTGTTTGCTTGTCAACGAGAATTATGGGTGGATTGTTGTCAAAGTGAGTCAGTCATGTTAAGCTGTTAACGTTTGAGTGTCAGTTGAGTTGGAGGAGATTAGTCTAGTTGTTTTGACTGGAGATTTCGCTCTGGTCTAGTTGGGTTCGTGGGGTTAAGGCTGCAGTAAATACCCCCTGAACTATGAGAGAGGGCTAAGTTAATTTCTACATTTCATGATGGATGGTATGGTGCTATTCAGGGTTCCGATTAATGATACAGAAATTATGTTGAGTGCCTTAATTAATTAAATTGTCTATCACAACTAGATATTTCTTCACTTTCACCTCCCTATGCGTCTCCTTTAATGTTCTCTTGAAATCAAATAGGATTGTAATGGGATTTTTGTTCTTTATGCAAGCAGCAACGACAAGTCATAAGTGCCGACTGTCAGCTGAAGAGCTAGATTTTTGTTGTCGTCGGACAGATTAGAAATCTCATTACATACCATCCTTTTTTATCGGGTAAAAAACAGATATAGGCCTGTTTTTTTCCAGGGTTATAATCATAGGCCCGTTTTTTTAAAATTTACAAATCTAGGCCGATTTTGACCGTTTTATTGAAAAAACGGCCAACGGTGGTTATCCACCTTTTTTACACCGTTAGTATAAGATAAAAAGACTTATAAGTCCTTCAATTCTGTGGGTTCATAAGATAAAAAGATTTATAAGTCCTTCAACTCTTTGGGTTTATTGTTAACTTTTTATAAATACCCCGCCAAGAATATCACACGACTTCCAGAGAAGATGAGAAGACACTCCCCATCATGGAAAAATCTTATAGATTGCGGACTGAATTGAGTAGATAAAAAGCAGTTGCGTACCGCAATCAGTCCATGTACACAGTAATAATTTGAGAATCATCTTGTTTTCTTCTTAAGGACTCCAATTTCTTTGTGTTTCGATGTGAAAAAGCTTTGGTCAAAGATATATTTCTCCAGAAGTTACACCTTGACAAGGGAGTTCATCCAACTTATTCGGAAAACCTGAAGCAACCTTAATAATTAAAAAATAAAATAAAGGTTTGACGAGCCTATTAAATCGTGAGAGGGGAGTTGGCTAAAGTGTGATGGGCCATTAGGTCATTGTTCCCCAAAAATTTCTTAATCTGTTATATACCTGCATCTCAATGTTCATATTACTAAGGCCTGACAGATTGTCTAGAAACTTAGAGAAAGCGACATATAGATTTATGGCAAGGATGTAGGATTCAAAGGGATGCTCTCATAATCCAGGCCTAAACGCCCAAACATAACATCTTTTTTCTGAGACGTCAATGTGTCTGACCCCTGATTTATCCTTTAAATTGGCAACAAGGTATCCAGAAAGGAAGAGACCATGGACTAAAACAAGAATCTTTAAGACACGCAACTATATTTCGGAAATCTAGGCACTCAAAGACTAACCAACAGACAAAAAAAAACATCAATAAGTCAGTTAAGCTACAAATTTTGCTTGCCTTACCAGTTAATGATTCGATTAGAGATATAAGACGTTCTTCAATTTCTTCTTTACAATGCATAGTGCTCAGAATCTGAGAAAGTAACCAAAGTAAATCTTGTGAATACTAGATATATTTCTTATAAAGATTAAAAACATTTACATCATAAGTTGCAGGAAAAACAATCTTATACAAGATCATACATGTTTCCAGTTAGTACTTATAAAACTTCCAGCAGCATAAGCCACAAAATCATATGCATACCAAAATCCTAGAATGCTAGTTTAAACCCTTCCACAAATCATTTTCTCTAACTAAAGGAAGGTGATGGATAATAATTCCATTTGCCATATATTTTTGGCTAGTGTTACTAACCTTGCAATGTCCATGCTTCGCAATGCAATTACATTGTTCAGAACCTTCTAATTACCATAACGTAATAGGCAGAATTATTCACAACCTAATTATTTATACTTAAAAGAATTCTTCAGACATGTATTAAATTTAAGAGACTTACCATATCCATGGAAGCAGGGAATATTGCAATGCCCAATCCCAAATCATCATTCTCAAACTTGTCAGAAGCAGCAAGACAATCTTTCACTATATCAAGTGCCACAATCGCAGATCCATAAATATAATCACCCAATTTCTTCCCGTCCTGTAAAATTTTAATCATTGCCTCGATTCCTCCAGCATTGACAAAATGCACTTTGTTGTCCGGATATTCTAATAGAAAAAATAAACAACCAAACAAAGTCCAAGGCAGGTCTTCTTCTTCTTTTCTTTTTTGTTTTTCTGTTTTTTCTTCTTCAGGACTCATAATAAGAGATGAAAGAGCATCTACAACAGCAGGTAGGGTGTCCCTTCCCAATAGAAGTCTATTTTCCGTATAATTCATCAAAAGAGTATGTAAAAAACCCACATCACACACTTTTGCATCCCATTTGGTACCTCTTATTGCTGCTGATACCCAAATAATCAGTTCCCTGAAACTGCTCGCGGTTTTTGCTACAGCTGCTCTTCCTTGAAAAATCATCGGCGCAATAGTTTGTACTGCTCGTAAATCATCGTCTTCAGAAAACTTACCAAGAGTAGAAACAAATACTTCCAAGGCTTCCATTTCAACTAGAGATTTAACCAATTTGCCAACTTGTATCTCTTGACTAGGAACTTGAAATGCCACATGAGTTAGCTCTTCGAAAGTAATAAGAATACAACTAGCTAAACGCTTCCCGCATTTATCATATTTCAATAAATCAATCATCAACGGAACAACCTTCTTAAGATCTAAAACCTGAGGAAAAAATTGACGAACATTACTATAAATTAATTTGAGATTTCTAAAACCTCTGATTACCTTAATAAGTTTCTTTTCACAATCAGCGAATTCACCCTCCTCCTTATTATGAGCTGCTGCTTCGCTGTAAGCAGCGTATAGTTGTATGAAGGATGCCTCAAGTTCATCTGGTGTTTTAGCAATAGCAGGACATCTGATTCTGCGTGGTTTCCTCTCTCTAGATCGATCATCTGATTTAACCCCAGGCATAAGGAGAGATGATGAATCGCCACTGCCGGACGTTGACTTACCCATCTTTAGTGCACAATCTGAGACCGTAACCCTAGAATTATAAGTTATTATATAAGTTAGGTGTATCCAATACCTTCGCCTGTCGGTGAGACGGAGATTATATGTTCGCTCAATTTTGAGGTGTATATTAAACCTGTGCTTGATTATAATTTGCTCTATACCCGTTACGTTTGAACACCACTAAACCTAACTATTTTGTTTGTTTGTTTTTTTTAGTTTGCTCGTATGATTGTGGACACTCTTAGACCTTTATTTGTTGTAATTTTCATATGTCAGTGTAATTAAGACCCTTTTCCTAAAATTCATGCCTAATAATCAAGCTTAGATCATGTATTTTAAATTTAGATAAACATAAACAATGACTGGGTATCATCCCGGCCTACGGCTGCGGATCAATCTCTTTGAATGGTTTTAGTTGTATGATTTGTAATTACGTTTATTCTTCTGTAACTTCTAATATTATTCGATATAATATACTTAAACATATTAAAAAGAAATACAATCAACACAAATGCAGAGATTAATTACTCGAGCAATTAATGGATTTGAGTCACCTGACAATAAATTTATTTTTGTTGTTGTTGAATATCATATTTGATCAAAAGGTATGTTTAAATAAATTTAAAAATCTAAGAAATATCTTACATCAAGCGATAGAGCCTAAAAATTAGCCTGGGCCTACGACCCTGCTTTTTAATTAGTCGTGTCATATCAGTCTTGCCCTTTAGGAATCTATTAAAGTTACAAAACTACACAATTAATAATTGTATATGGATGGGTTGGAATCTGGTACCCATGAAAAACCACCTCCAACCCATCAAAGGAGCGGACGATCACTTGTGAAGCTCACCGCAACATTGAGATACGAAAACATGACTAGCAACTTCAACCAATTGTATCGAAGAACTCTATCACCAACTGAAATCCTATGGACACTGTTGTGTTCATCAAAAGTACAACTTTTTGTGTGGAAAGCACTGACCGGAGGCCTTTCGACCTTCGACACCAACACCCGCACTCGCTGCAACTCCGATTCGAAGACTGCTATTCTACTCCAGTATCATGATATTTTAGATTCATGGCTTACCAATCTAATTGTTGTAATTGATGAATATCGGGGTATTATATACCCTACTGTAATAGTTCCTTGATAGTTTAATAAATTTCATGCTTCAAAAAGAAAATCTAGGATAGGTAACCTAAGGGTTAGAATTAAATTAGAAACACCATAACCAACCCGCTCCCAGATGGGTTCCGTCAGGTACGGGTAATTTCGGGAGGATATGGGTTGGGTTGGTGGGTTGAGTCGGTTTTGTGCCGCCCTAATTCGAACATAGGTCTTGAAACGTGAACTGAACGAGGGTCCATTTTTTGCTGTACGGCAAAAGAGAACGTGCAACCGATTAGAGTGCTCATGGATCTGGTTTTGTTAGGTGTGGGTAGACTACCAAGTTCCACTGAATCTGTGTGCATCTTTTAATTAAACCGTGATAATAGTGCACGTAATTAAATTACTTGCTCAATCATCTTACATAATGTCAGTAATTAGATTACTTTATATCAAAACTTAGGAAAACAGGCGCTCTATCCACTGAGCTAGAAGCACCCTCTTGCCAAATATGTAGAGCATTTACAGACAAAAATTGTTTCCCAGATGTTTGAGCAAAACCTTCATAACACAGGAAAGCAAAATGACTCTTCCCACTATGTACAGAGACAGTAAACTTGCACAGTGTTTCCAGAGAATTTGTTTTTTAGCAAAATAAAGCCGGAAGAATACAATTAAGAGAACACAAAATATCATCCACAACAAATAAATATGTTCATCGTCTGAATAACTCACTATTACATCGACCTAATTATCATTCATCCATTTGGCTGTTTTGGCAACCCAGGCATCCATTTTGTCTCCTTCTCATGTTTTCCCATGGTATAATCTGAATCATAATTTAATGCAAGTCCTCCATATTAACCTGTAGAATCAAAAGACTAATTTAATCAAATACAGAACAGCTTAAACCTATAAAAACCACCATGCACTAAAAATATATATTAAAAAAAAATTGCACTAACAACAGAGCGTGAGTATGAGCAACGTTGCCAACCTTCTCACTCTCCTGAACCTTTCCAACCTTCACTTGCACTGGGTCACTAAGGTACTTCTGTAACGCATAAGCTCATTAGCACAAACGATTGACTTCTGAAGAAAATCATTGTATACATGGTGATATGATCACAAGGGTAATATCCAAAACTTTACCTGCGCAAGGGCTTCAATTTCTACTGGCATTGTTGCACTAAACAGCAACGTTTGGCGTTTTATGGGAACATTCCGCATCACCTGAAAGCCAATAAAATAACCAATAAATAGTATGTCCGCTTACACACACGCACATGCACGTTTCAACACTGAAATTGCTAGACATGTGACAACCAGAAACCCAGCAACAATAAAAGAAGGGATTTCGAGCATGAAGCACCTCTCTTATCTGCGGCTCAAACCCCATGTCCAACAGTATGTCAGCCTCATCCATAACAACAAATGAGATCCTAGAGAGGCAGGTGTTCCCTTGTTGCAAATGGTCAATAAGTCTTTCAGGTGTGGCAACCACAATATTTACTCCCGCTCGCAACTCAGACTTCTGTCATGGTATGCACCATTAAGGAAAATGGAGAAAATATAAGTAGCACTGATATGCTACGGCTACATTAAGTTTGAGATTTCCTTATACTTCAGTTAAATCAAAAAATTCAAAATGATGACAATCATGTAACACGAACTCCTAAACTACAAAAAATTACCTGCTCTGCCATATTTGTTCCACCCACAACAGTAGCAGTTCTGAAGGACTCCAGAGATCTACTGAAGGCCTTAACCTGAGAAAATATTGAACAACCATAGAGCAAGAACGAATCAGACAAGTAACTAAAGAAGGTAAGATGACCTCAAAATAGTTAAATTGAACAAAATTTGGTGGACAAGAAATTACCGTTTACCTAGTGAGACAAGAAAGTGCCATACACAAAAATAATGGCTTTTTAGTGCCATAAACATAAAAACAGAACTGTAAGGCTTTTTTCAAAGTGCAAAAGTGAAATTTCAGAGAAGTTGTGTTCCGGCCCAAGAATAATGTCCTTAATTTGGTTATTATAGGTTGAAAAATTAAAATAGTAACAATATCAAGCAGAGGTCACAATTCGAAGAGTAAAAGACAATTCACAGACTTTAGCAACACTGCATACGATATACAAATAATCTGATTGTGTAATACACAGAAGACAAAAGGACCAGTTGGGAAAGCATTTCTAATCTTGTGGTAGATAATCAGTAACCTCACCTCTTTCTCTATCTGTTGGGCATGTTCTCTCGTAGGTGCCAACACTAACGCAAGAGGACCATCACCTCGCCGAACAGAATGCTGCAGAGTGAAAACAATATATGTGTAAATAATGCCAATATAATAAACAATATAATAATGCCAAAAATGACAAAAGTTCAATCTAAGGTGGGAAGCTAAAAATGAAAACCTGAATCATTGGAATAGCGAAAGCAGCAGTTTTACCACTCCCAGTCTCTGCACAACACAAAAGATCCCTTCCATTAAGAGCAACTGGCATAGCTTGGGCCTGGATAGATGTCGGTGTAGAGTACTTGTGGAACGATATATCTTTCATGATACTTTCATGCAGACACTGAAAACAAATTACACATAGTTATAGCAACGTGAATCCTGGTTATAGATTCGTTCGTAGTTTCTTGAAAAGAAAACAATGTTACCATATTCGTAAAAGATTCAATTGGAGCAGGTGCAGGAGCAGAATCCAGTGCAGCAGTAACATTAACATTTAGCCGCAAACGAGCCTTTTCAGTCTGTAGAAGAATATAGCATATCAATTTCTAGTAAAATAGATTAGAAATCACATAAGTGAACTATATTGCAGAATTTTCCCTAGCTAGAAATTCGTTTTGATTACAGTAGGTCATTATCGGGGAATATTAAGAAAGGGAATTGCAACATTGTTATTAATATTCACTGTAACTAGATTCATTGAACAAAACGTCATCGACCAAACATGTTATTAGTAATTAAGGACCACATACATGGTCCCATTACTGCCTGCGGAAAAGGACAACTGGTTCTTCATCGCTTCAGTTTATTCACACTTCTAGAACTCCTTTACCTCTTAAAAAGTCACCGCTACATACTACAACGAACTTAGCAGTGATCTGTACAAACTTGAGGCAGTTTATATATTTGCACCATGCAAACATTCACCAGATATCACGCACATTTAGGGAATTAATATTAATGAATGTCTAGAGAAGAACAAAAAGATACATGATAAGAAAATTACTCACTTTTTGGCGGTGTCTGAATTGGTGGTCTCGAACAGGCCAGAGGCTTTCTGCAAAAGATCTAAATAAGGAAACAAAAGCTAATCCCGAATATAAGGAAACCGAACTTAACTCCGAAACCACACCATCTTTGGCCTTTTTTGTTGACGTCTTCTTTTTCCAATCATAAGAATATAGACAGACTTTGTTTATATCTAATCTGTCCATAGTTGGGTAGGATTCTATAATAATCCGGTCTTCTCCTGCAACACCATGGAAGTAAGGGAATCTACCATGCCTGTCGCCCCACTGAAAAGGTAAGTTCATCGTAATTTCAGTCCACTTTCTGTAGCTACCAGTAGAAGTATCATCACCGCAAATCCATAGCTTCACAACCTTATCAGTCCAGCGTTGTAGTAAAGATATATGTCCACCCACTTCTATTAAACTCTGATAAGGACCACAATGGCCTCCGGGTGGATTCTTACATTTGTCTTTGATATGCTGAGGAACCGTAATCACTTTGAATTTCTCCTGCCCAACGTCAAATGCGTTTAAATTTTCAGGGATTCCCACGAAACCACTACCCCAGTAAATGAAACCATTTGAGCAAATTGACTACAGGATAGTGCGTAAATGGAACCTTCTCATCAATGTTTCTCCAAGTGTTCTCCCCTACGGTCAAGACCTCACAAATGCCTGTCCAGTGAAATTTGTCATCTTCACTGTCGATGCCAGAAAAACCTGTCGCTTGTCCATGTAGACACCAAGCGCATACAACTTTGTGCTGTTTGGTGGCAGGATCAAATCCAAAGAAGTAAGTTGGTAACCATACAGCACGAGCATATTCTTCAACGAAATTGTACTTTTTGTTTTGACGAAGCGAAGAAACGATCCATGGCGTTCGTTCTCTAGTGCTTGGATTTAATATGCAAACGGCAGCTGAACGACGGTTAACAAAGCAAATCAAACCATTAACAGGTGGTAGAATCTTAGTATAATGAAATGGCTTTTGCTCTGATTTTCGAACAGTAGTTCTAATGGCCGGCGATGTTCCACTTTCAAATAAATTGCCTAGCAACAAAGACTGTTGATACTTACACTCCCGGGCACCCGCATACCCCCTTGTATTCCTGCGCGCAGGGTATCTTCCAGAGCGATTAACGGTATAACGAGGAACAACAAGAAAGAGATCTGGACAATGTTGCTTTGACTGAGAGAAGTGTAAATCAATCAAGCCTTGATCTTGGCAAATTGAGAACTGCCAATGTTTGCTTACACACTTGAATCGCATGAGTGATTTGACAGGGAGCCTACTCAATATCCCACGCATTATTCTATAGTGATCGAAAATACTGCTGCTGCTCAGAACCTTGTTGCCACTACTGCACTTGGCCATTGGCTTCCAATTGTTATCCATCTTCATCTTCTTATTATTCTCACTATGTCTAATAATTTCATTTTCCTCACTATTGCTGAGGCTACTACTACTACCAATATTCTCCACACTGCACTTGGCCATTGGCTTCCAATTGTTACCCATCTTCATCTCCATCTTCTTATTATTCTCACTATGTCTAACAATTTCGTTTTCCTCGCTATTGCTGAGGCTACTACTACTACCAATATTCTCCGCACTGCACTTGGCCATCGGCTTCCAATTGTTATTCATCTCCATCTTCTTAATAATATCATTTTCCTCTCTATTGCTGAGGCTACTACTACCAATATTCTCCACACTACACTTGGCCATTGGCTTCCAATTGTTCTCCATCTTCATCTTCTTATTATCCTCACTCTGTCTGATAATTTTATGTTCCTCACTATTGCTGCTGCAACTACCATCAATAATAACTTCTGAATTGCCATTACCACTACTACTATTCACCTGTTTACTCTCTCTGGTACGCCTCTTTCTTATTTTCTCATTAAAAGCTTTATTACTTAGACTCAATTTTAAAGGATTCACATTAGTTCTTAATCTCCTGCCGTACCTCTTAGCTTTATCACCCATTATCAACTCTCCAAGTCGGTGTCAAAATAAATTAGAATATACTAACTGAAACTCAAAGGCGATACTTACCAAAGGAGACGCCTAGGGTTTATACGGAAAAGCTGATGATGAATGAGGAAATTGCAGAAGAAGACCAAAGTTCCCTAATATAAATAGCAGCATGTACATATCCTTCTTCGGATGATGATGCGATAAACGCGGATCTATTAAACATTAGAGAGAATTTTAGAAACGAACATCACGATTAATGGTTCCTCATCCATGCGGCGGGGTTATAATTGTAAAACCTATTCTTTTGGACTCGGAAAGTACGAGTTATGGACCAAAGAAAACTGTAGAAGAAAAAGCACGAGTATTCAGGAGCCCAGTTAGCATTTCGGCGAGTATTCGTAAAAGTTGAAATTCGCTTAAAAAATCCTGTTAACAATTCGTGATTTGACAATAATACGGAACTGCATGCGCACATGTACAATTCATTTCACATATTTGAGTCCGGCATTGAAAATTTGGCGTAAGTTAAATGATAAAAGTAGGCCTTCTATGTACAATTTGTGGTCTAACTACTAATACTAAGAAATATATGCTAATTAAGTACCAAAGAGACAATTAGCTCAATGGTTTGTAGTGTGGTAAAGGACAGTAACCCTTGTGTGTTTTCTCCTGACTCACCATAGTCATCTGCATCTGAGTGAAATTACCTGACTTGAGTCAAATCTGACTCAAAAATATGTGAATCAGTGGTTTGGTCCCATGAGTCAGGGGTATTTTGTTACCTGGAACAATCTCAATGAAGTCTTCAAGTCGTTAACCTACAGGGTCTCGTTAGAAACCGAAGGTTAAAGGAGAATCGACTCTAGCAAATATAACTAGTATCACACAGAAGGTGTGGGGATTAGGTTTCCCAGTTGTTAGAGTTATCCTTTATATAGTCTCTCAAATCAGGGTTTGCAATCTAAGTTACCTTGGTAACAAAGCATCCAATATTCACCGTTAGCACTAGTCCAGAAGGGGCAATAAATGACGATCAAAGTCTGTTATAAAACATGAATTATCACAGTTTTCATCTGTCATTCGAACCGTTATTTATCTTGTGTGATTTTTCATAAATGACAAATGGATAATGTTATTAAATACGACGACTAAATTTTGTGATTTAAAATCACATATAGAATCTATTATTAAGTACCACGGTTATCGTATGTAACATATAATAACGGTTGATTATTATCATAAAAAAATCACGGTTACTATATGTAAAATATAATAACGGTTGAAATATGCCATTTAAAAACCACGGAAGATGTATGTTAAATAAAATAATAATTCACACCTGTTATAATTCGAGGTATTTTTATTAAATAAATTTTTTAATTCTAACGAGAAAGTTGTCATTTTTCTGGATACCGATTCAGATATCGGAATTCAGATTTTCTGAATCTGAAATTCGTTCAGAAATATGAAATCTGTTCATAATTATATTTGTGTGTCAGAAATACATCCACATTAAAAAACAAAATAGACGTTAAAAAATTGGCTTTATTAATTATTTTTTAAAATAAAATGGAATATTCCAACATAAATTAGAAGACATATCCTAACAACTCCAAGTTACATGCTAAAACTCAAAAAAGTAATCAATCTACTTTCACTGCCGCTCTAACTTGATAGCTCTGCTATGGGAATCACATAAGCCTTTGGCCACCTAATAAAAGTACCAATAGGAACATCCCGAAGTACAACATCATCTCTGTCGCACAACATTGCACTTGGCTCAATGATTCCTTGAAGCATGCAGTCGTAATCGTCATCAATCAGCACCTTAGTATCGACATATGCAACTGCAACCGGCTTTTCCCTTAAGTTTCTCAAAAAGAAAAGACCAAACGACGAGGTTATCACTGGCATGCCAATATCCTGTATATTTAACAAACAAGACCAAGTAAGTTTAAGAAATCATGATAGAAACATTGTATGCATCTGACCACACATTACTAAGTGCTATTAGAAGTCACCTGCTGGTAAGAGCTATTAGAGATCTGATCATGTACTCCAGTGTCGTTTTTCTGGCTTTCAGCATCCAACTGTGCTTTCAAAGCTTCGGTTTTCTGCTTCTCTTTCAGCAACTTGGCCTTCATAAACTCACCAGCAAGAAACTGAGATTTAGAAACACCAGCACCCATTCCGCGTATATATCCCTTTCCATCAGCACCAAATATCTAGCCATATTTAAGAAGCAAATTCAAATTCCATGAAACTCAGTTAAAAAAAATAACGTAACGCAAGGGCATTTTTTAGACTACTGTACAGCTGGAAAGTCAACGACAATTCACAAGGCGGAAATAACAATACACATATAGAGGGAAACTTCAGTTATTAACAAATTTTTCATATACAGTCTAGCACTTATGTCTTCAAACATATAAAAAATAATGAAATATGCATAATGGAGTTGGGGATGGCCACTTGAAGCAGCAATTACTATTAAAACATAAAATAAGAAAGTTCTACAAGTTCTACGGATGCAACAGTATTACAGTATGGCAATGTGATTGTAAGAGATTGAAAACAATTGCAAACCAAATCAGTAAGCATTACTGTAGAGAGCAACTTAACCACTATCACCACTAACCTTGGTAACAGCATCGGTTCCCAAACACTTTTGTGCTGAAGGATCTTTATCATATTCCTCCTGCACCAATGCCTACACATCAACATAAGCCAACTAAAGTCAACTGATATCATAAATATCAATAAATAATATTAGACAAAAACATGAGAACTTACTAATTTTGAAGCTGCCAGTGATTTAGAAGATGAGGGATTATCATCTGGGGTGACTTTATGTGTCTTCAGAAACACGTCTGGCCTATATATCTCACCAGTAGGACTTTCTTTTTCCTGTGAAAACACAATTCATCAAATACTTGCACAATTTTTCATCAAAAGACGACATCTACAAGACATAATAAAGATGAGGTTTACTGACAAGATAAGTGCATCAAAATTCCATTAGCTGCTTAGATAAGTAATTATTCTATAACATCACGTCTTACAATCTAACCAGATGGGTTTCTTCAGTTAATGCACTTTAAAAACCAAATGAATTAAAACTAGTAAGTGACCCTTTCAGTAAGAAGCAAAAATGCACGGAATGAACAAGACCCAACGGAACTAGCAAAAACAAGGACTCTTGGCATACAAAAAACTTCTTATGCTATCCCAATTAATGAAATAAAATAAGAAAAATAGCTTAAAATGCAATATAGTGTTAAGAATTTACCATTTCAAGCCACCTGCTAGCTACACCTTTCCTACCACCTGTATATTGAGCCTTCACTTGTGACCGTGCTTTGGCTCCTTGTTCAGATTTTTCCTGAAATTTTTCAGAAGTGTTGTTGTCAATGAACTTCTCCCAATCTTCTTTGTTATAGTAAGTTGGCACCTTCCTTTTCTTTTCTTGAATAGTTGTAGCACCATTGACCTTTCTCCATTGATTTGATTTTTCAGTTCTCCAAGCACTGTTTGCTTTGGTTAACACATATTTCTTATGAATATCGGTTACCTGGTATGTACACTGTAATTGAAAAAAAAGAGGATACACTCAGTTAGAACTATGATATCGAAAAAATGCAGTGCAAGCCTTCTTCAGAACTAGGTAAGGTTATAGAAATCCATGAAAATATAGAATGACATATGAACATAAGCTTGGGACAAATAAAGCCAACTGGACTCACTTTAACAGAGTTCCAAATGTCTTCTTTGTACTCATCAGGAATCTCTTTCCAGTTCTTATACCCTAATTTTATACGTGACCTGGTAATATCTCCGATCCAAGATGCAAATTGTCCTGACCCATTCCATTGCCCGTGCTCATTGAAGAATACTGGCAAACGCTCATCTAGGTTGGAAAAACCAAAATTACCGTAAGTAATAAACCATCAGTGATTTAGAAAAAAATGTATTCAAGGAACAAAACTAGGGACATCAAAGAAAATATATCTAACATTAACCTTAAAGTTTTCAGGAATATTTTCAATTTGTAGTTGATATAACTTAAAAAGTAAGGAAATCAATGAAAAGATATCCGGCATTACCATTAGAGTTTTCGGGAATGTTCTCAATTTCATTATCTTGAGAAGTAAGAGCATAGTCAGTTTCTTGCGGTTCATCATGACTTGATGAAGACAATATGGGGCTGCGTCTATAAGAATCAGGAGACCAGTTAAATGCGGGGCTGCTTTCCCCCGAATAAAGAGTGGTCATACTTCCTCCAGTCATCTGAAACATCAACAAACCTATTGAATAGGCAGACAGAGCTATATGAAAACAAAGAAATAAAAGAAAAGAAAAAGGAGACTGAATTGGCAAGAGATGATATTTTAGTCAGCTGGAACAACAGAATGTAACATAACACATGATAATCTAGTGGAATTGTAGCAGTCAGTTTATAGTTTAAACCAAAGTTTATAGCTTAAACCTTTATATCATACTAATTTTTCATTTGGACTCAAAGATTTTAAACACACAAACACCCAAAATCAGATCAACATACACGAAATTCTGATCTTGAGATCCGTAAGATATATTGCACACCACAGACTAAATACCACTTGATTCAATCAAAGTTGGCCTAATATGAAACTCTCATAAGTTGGTTAGATAATGAACTGATTTTTTATTTGTTCAGAGGATGACTACCCTTTCATATTCATAAATAAACAACTACTCTACCAACAGTGTAATAGTTCTAGTGAACTGATTTATTCTTTGGACCCAAAGGTTACAAACACGCAAACATCCAGTATATACGATAATCAAACCCAAATACCACTATAACAATCCAGTATACCCAAAGGTTACAAACACACAAACATCCAATATACTGATTTATTCTTTGGACCCAAAGGTTACAAATCTATAACAATCCTGTGTAACCTAGGCTCAGATTCAATCAAAGTTGTTGTGAATCTTTTCAATCAAAAGTCAAAAGTTATTAAGCTAGAGACAAACATAAGATTACATTATTATTATTAAACTATAACAATCCTATAACCTAGGTTCAGATTCAATCAAAGATAATCTAATATGTAACCCGTGAGTCTTTTCAAACATGGTAATTTAGTAAGATTGTATTGTACAAAACTAGATGAATCCTATGTAACCCCAATTTCAGATTCAATCAAAGAGTCTAATATGAACTCATGCATCTTCCAAATCAAAAAATAAAAAATTATTTAGCTATAAAAAAGATATACCTTGATGTTTTTGATATCTGATAATTCCCCAAAAAAGATATATCTTTGAACATCTCTTAATTGATTTTAGGGTTGAGATTTATAGCCATCACAAAAAAACACCAAGCGGGAATAATCCCCGCCCAAAAGAATTTTGTTTTGATTTTCATACCGCTCAAAAATTGTTTGGGCTCAAATCGAAAGTTTTTTGACCGAGATTATTACCGCTTGATATTCTTCTTCCATTACTTCTCAATATAATCAACACCATCATCCTACGGCGATGCAGAAATATTTCCAAAATTATAGAACAAAACTGCAATGAATAAACCCTAATTTTCAGCCAAAATATCAGATGAGTAGAAATCTTCGGTACAGACAGAGATGGGAATGAAATATGCTAGATCTGTTTTCTTCTCTGGAGGAGAAAACTAAGTTTAGAATATCACACGTCTGTTTCTTTTTTCTCTTATTTTTCAGTTGGGCATACTTTTAGTTGGGTGTCAACGGCACGAGTAAAGACTTTGGTCTTTTATTTTTAATTAGTGATCCTTGACTAGGGTTGACTTTTACCAATAAAAAACAAAAAAAATTATTAAATTAATTATGAAGCATATCAAAATTATAATACAACATAAAATTGATTAAAATTATATATTAAAATTACATAAATATTTTCAGTCACTGGGATAATTTTCGGTCTCGCTCATGACTTTTAATTACATGATATTTTTCAATCGTTGAATAATTGCGGAGCTTCGCACATATTATCATTGAAATTTATCTCGTATTACATGATTATAATTAAAACTTATTACTTAAATTTAATAAATTTTTTTAATTTTTTTATTAAATTATTTCAATATTTTTGATCAAAAGTTGATCAAGATTGAGCAAATTTGAATAAAAATTGAAGAAGAATAATCTAAATTTCACTATTTATCAAAGTTAAAAAAATCTATCCACATCAAATATTTAAAATCATTTAAACGTCACCAGTTAGACCAGCAATAACATTCTGAGCATATTTGCATCAAAATCCATTAAACAATCAAAACTC
The DNA here is from genome assembly GCF_003573695.1 of Papaver somniferum. Lineage (NCBI taxonomy): Eukaryota > Viridiplantae > Streptophyta > Magnoliopsida > Ranunculales > Papaveraceae > Papaver > Papaver somniferum. The sequence goes on along the minus strand of NC_039368.1, from coordinate 120,612,996 downwards.
GACACGTAAATCATAATACATCAGAAACAATATATCTATCTTTTGAAGAAAATTGGATCGCGTTGGACGAGTTCAAGTAAAATTGAAGAAATTGGAACATCATCCTTCCGAATTGAGACGGTTTCGAGTTGAGGCAGTTTGCATCAGAGTTGTGTAATTATACTAAAAAATAATAATTATAAACTTGGCGAATTCGAGGAAAATCAACAGTTCTAAGAAGAAATAACTTATGACGACAGATAAACCCAAGATTAATTAACATTATTCAATTTCGACATTTCAATTGTAACAATCTTGAGTAAAATGGAAAAAAAATATTGACAATCGAGTCGGACCGAGTTCGAGAAAAAATAAAGAAACCGGAACTTCATCCTTTCGAATTGAGTAGATTTGCGTCAAAATATAGTTACATAATCAAGACTCGACTATTCGGTTGAGAATTTGACCGAGTTGAACGAGTTCGAGCAAAACAGAAGAAACTAGAACTTCATCCTTTCAAACTGAGGTGATCTGCGTCAATATTTGGTTACATAATCAAGAATCGATAATTTGGTTGAAAATTTGACCGTACTAGAACGAGTTCGAGCAACACTGAAGAAACCGGAACTTCATCATTTAGAATTCAGAATATTTGCGTCAAAACTTAGTTACATAATCAAGAATCGACAATTCGGTTGAAAATTTGACCGAGTTGGAACGAGTTCGAGCAAAACCGAAGAAATCGAAACTTCATCCCTTCGAATTGAGTAGATTTGTGTAAAAGTTAGTTACATAATCAAGAATCGACAATTCGGTTGAAAATTTGACCGAGTTGGAACGAGTTTGAGCAAAACCGAAGAAACCGGAACTTCAGCATTTCCAATTCAGAAGATTTGCGTCAAAACTTAGTTATATAATAAAGAATCGACAATTCGGTTGAAAATTTGACCGAGTTGGAACGAGTTCGAGCAAAACCGAAGAAATCGAAACTTCATTATTTCGAATTCAGAAGATTTGCGTCAAAACTTAGTTACATAATCAAGAATCAAAAATTCGATTAAAAATTTGACCGAGTTGAAAATTTGCATGAGAATTGTGTAATTGTAATAAAAAACCCTTTATTAATTGCAATTTAGATATAATATGTATTTTTTGAATATAATAAATAAATATAACAAATAAAAAGGATTAAACTCAATATTTTTATCATAATTGATTGAATACCTAAAGAATTAATTTCAACTTAGACCCAAGGTAAAAAAATCAAGAAGTACATTACAAATAAAATTCGAAGTAACAATTTTATCATAATGAAAAAATCCACTCAAAATCCAGTACTGACAAATTTTATCGCGAGCCATTGTTGGGACGCTTACTGGTGTTTAACTTTCGCCTCCCCTAATTTTCCTGTAACATCATAATTAATAATCAGTACGACAAATCGATAAAATAAAGCAACAGTTTAATTCAAAAAACTTAAACTTACAAATGCATCTTCCGAATTACTGTTGTCATGTAAGTTTGCTGTCGTTAGGGAAGATTCTTTAGCTACGCCAGTAAAGACAAAAGGATCCTCAAAAGCATTCACATAAGGACCTCGTCGTTTTGGAGATTCTAAAACAATATGCCACTTCCTATCAGGCCTACTCTCATCCTTGCAATAAAAAACAGAAGTAGCTTGAGAAGAATGAATAAATGGCTCATCGGTGTCTTTTGTGTTTTCCATAAACCTTTCGAAGTTTACATAAATCGGTCTTCTAACCGGATCCACATACCATCCATTCACCTTGTCTTGGACACGAACCCAATCACAATAAAAAACAGTTTGCTTGAAGGTGGTGTAATCCAGTTCTAGAATTTGTTTGACAATTCCGAAATATGGAACTTCTTCGTCCACCGTGTTCTGATCTCTGGTACTTGCTCTGAATGTGGTTGTGGCATTCATTGACACTCCACTATTCTGGGTGGACATACCTTTTTCTGCATCAGCTGTATAAAAGATATATCCATTTACTGCATATGCATTATGTGATACTGCATATCTAGATGGACCATCAACGAGCCGCTTAAAATCTGTCATGTCTTTTCCCTGAAATTGTTGCGTTAGCCATTTCATGTATTCATCAGGGTTCCTTGAATTCCTTCTTCCTCTAACATGTAATCTGTCATACTTCCTGTAATCAACATATACGATTACCACCATACTCTACAAATTTGTTTGTTCATTCAACCCTAACTAGTTCAAGTCTCAACAAGGAAGTAAGTTACTTTACTAAGAAATGATAAGAAAGTCTGAAAGTACTACTTACTTTTCCCATTCAGTATTTTCTTGAGAATGCATCAAAACCCATCTGCGTGCTTGTTCGTACTGTGGGTTAGGTATATGATATCTTTTTCCTTCAGACATATTTGGCGGGTATGGACCTTCTTGAATGTCATCGTCATTAGATATCCTTCCCTTTTTCTTGTAGCACTTCTCCCTACCATTCAGAATGTACTCCATACAATGTCTCAATGCGTCATCTAATACATATTGTTCTGTAATAGATCCCTCTATATAGTTTTTGTTGCGACCAAAAACTTTGAATATTCTTATCATCCTGTAGTGTAATCACAACAACAATAATAAGTCAATTTACCTCCATGAAAAACTAAACCAAAAAAATTACTCAATCAACTGAATTACCTTTCAAAAGGATACATCCATCGAGTTGTAACAGGACCCAATGTTTCTGCCTCTTCTGCCAAATGTACGACGACATGTATCATTGAAACAAAAAAAGCCGGCGGGAAATACATTTCAAAAACACATATAGACTCCAAGAGACGTTGGTGCATGATGCGAAGCTCAGCAATATCAATAACCTTAGAACAAACAACTTTAAAGAATAATGACACCTGTCGAATGGCCTCAATCAATGGATGATGCCCTTTGAAACAATACATCAGAAAAACAGGTAGAAAACCCTGCATTAGGATGTGGTAGTCATGAGACTTCATGCTTTTTAACTGAAAGTCACGCAAACATACTTTTCCTTTCCAGTTCCCGCAGTAACCAATAGGAACCTTCAGGTTACTAAGAGACATGCACACTAGTTTCCTCTCTTCTATAGACAAACGATAAGGTGCTGGCGGCATTTCTGGAGGCTTGCCGGGTCCTCTCTCCTTCAACCATAAATTCCTCTTTATCTTAAGGATTTGCAGATCCTTGCGTGCCGGAATCCCATCCTTAGTCTTATCCTTATTGTCCATTATAGTTCCAAAAAAAATCTCAACAAAATTTTTCTCAATGTGCATTACATCCAAATTGTGTCGAACCAGCAGATCCTAGATAAACTAGGACAGTTAGTAACAACATCCATACATCAATAGTTGGAAGAAAAAAAATGACACCAAAACAAAATCAAAAGAAGTAACTTAAAAAATATCAAAGGTGAATGGTTCGTATGCCAGTTCAAAAAGCATGTGTATTGTGCCGCAATAATATACAAAGTAGGAACATTAAATAATAAGACTGTTAAATTAGTTACCTCCTAGTAAGGAAAATCAAATAAGATTGATCTTTTTGACCACGGAGTGCTTGTATCAACTGATCGCTTCTTCATATTTGGCGGAATACTTGTATCAACCGTCCGTTTCCTCTTACCTGTTGCTCGACAAGATTCAGTGCGTACACGACTCATAGTTTTCAACAGTTGGACACCCGTCAAACGCCTTTTCCCAGTAGAATTTGATGTTTTTCCATTCTACTTGTGAACTTCCCAAATTCTGTTCGCACACTATTCATCTTCGTCAACAATTGGGGTCCGGTCAAACGGGATGGAGCATCTCCATGTTCTTCGGTTCCATCAAATTTTGCTTTTGCATTTCTGAAGGGATGGTCAGCTGGTAAGAATCTTCTATGACCCATGTAGCTGAATTTACGTCCATTCTTTAGCCGGATTGCATATGTCTTTTCACCACATACAGGACAACCAAATCTTCCCGATGTTCTACAACCAGAAACATGTCCATAGGCCGGAAAGTCATGCACACACCACATTAAGATTGCTTTCAACGTAAAGTTACTCTTTGTATGAGCATCATATGTCAACTTTCCAACAGACCATAACTCTTTCAACTCGTCGACTAACGGCTGCAAATAAACATCAATGTTATGGCCTGGTTCAGTTGGACCAGGAATCAGTAGTATCAACATTGAAAATTCTTTAGCCATGCAGTGTGATGGGGGAAGGTTCAACGGTACAAGCATAACGGGCCAACATCTATGGGGATAGTTCATTCCGAAAGGGTTAAATCCGTCGGTTGCCAGTCCTAAACGCACATTTCTCTTCTCTGCAGAAAACTCAGGCCACTTGCTATCTATAAACTTCCAACAAGGAGAGTCCACGGGATGCCGCATGTGTGTGCTTCTTTCCTCTATATTACCATGGCAATTCAACAGCTCTGCTATCCATGGTATACTAAACATGCGCTGCAACCTTTCAGCAACTGAGAAATATCTTAGTTTTTTCATTGGCACTCTTTTGGCATGTGTTTTCTTCGTATCAACTGGTTTCCATCTACTTGCTTTACAATTAGGACATTCATCCATGTCAGCATATTCCTTCCGGTAAAGAATGCAATCATTCGGGCAAGCATGTATAATTTCACACTTCAATCGAAAAGGTTCAATCATAGCCTTCGTTTTATTGGCTGTTTCCTATAATGTATTCCCAGTAGGTAGAATCGTCTTCATAAATTGCAACAACTCAGTCAAGAATCCATCAGAACAATTATGTCTTGCTTTCATACTTAGCAATTCAATTGTTGCAGACAACTTCGTATGTTGCCCATCACAAGAAGGATATAGGGGTTGTATCGAATCTTCAATCCTCTTCTTGTAATTTATATCAGCACCTTGATCACCTTCAACATTAGCACCACTCTCTTGATTAACATCATTGGAACACTCTTCCATATCATTATCGAGGTAAATACGTCGTTGTAGGTCACTGAACATGTCGACCAGTCTCCGACCAGAATCTTCACAATGAACAACATTATTAGAAGATAAATTAGGAGCTGGATTAACATTGACAACATTTGGACGCAGCTGTTCTCCGTGATGTATCCAAATTCTGTATGGCTTATGGATACCAGATTTTTGCAAATGCAAATGTATTTCCTCGAGAGAAAATTGTTTTTTTGCTGAAAAGAGCTTACATTTCGAGCATGGACAAAGGTATAATTTATCTTCCCCTCCAGTATCTTTTGCGAACCTAATAAAGGATTTAATTCCTTCCAAAAATTGAGTTGAATGTCGTGGAGCATCCATCCATTGTTTGCTTGGAGGTGTAATAGACATCACTTCAACTAAGACTAAATGACATAAATAAAAATCAACATGATGCTAGTCAATAATCTGTAAGACAAGGATCAAATCAAATAAAAATTTGGTTATAAATTCCGCATTAAGAACACCATGGATTTCGAATGCAGTTACTAATTCCATATACATGAGACGAACTAACAAGCCACAAAAATGTTCCAATTAACTACCACTTTCTGTAAGTTGATACTCTTAACCAAAACATTAGAATAAACAGTATCAAAACAGTAGACGGAAATATGAAAAATTTCAAAACAGCTAAAGTTGCTGTGGATGTGACACTTCTATATATATAAAAAAAGCAAACAAAGAATGAACAAAACATAGCCTGGTGCATATCCACTAAGTCAAGTACATATTAATTCTGTTTACATTGTTTACATGAATTTACTGTTTAATGCAAACTTCTATGGCCATTTAGAGTGATTGAACTTCTATGAGCATTTGAATCCATCTAACTGAAAATTTCATATAAACTATGGGTAATTAGGCAATACCCTGCTGATTTCTAGATCAAACTTTTGTCAACTGATACACAGTTACTGCCAGAAATGAGGGAGGCACTAAACCTATCAAATTATCAAAAGTGTGAAAATGTCTTGGTTAAAATGAGGCCGATATTACTGTGTGCCCAGGAGACTTTCTGTAAGCATCACAGACAACTTCTCTTACAACACAACACATTTGATTATTATAGATCTTTCAGCGCCATCATTCACCCACATTTTAAGAAGATTTTGCTTAGTTTTTAACACTGCAGAGGATGGAGCAGGGGAGAGTATATGTGTGAGTTGAGCTGCAATGTTCAGTGACTGAAACTTAAATGCAGGGGCGGAGGCAATGTAGTGCAAGGGTGTGCAAATACAACAAATCCTTTTTTTGCTAGTCTTTTTTTTGTACTGTATGTATATTTTTCTTGCACCCCCTCTCTTAAGAACCTAGCTTCGCCCCTTCTTAAATGGGTAATGCAATGTTTGAGATGAACTTGATATTGCAGTGACAGTATCAGCTCCATCACTCAACCACAACACTGTAATCCTTAAACTATTCGGTTTTATAATACAACAAATCACTATTATAAATGTATAAGCATGTTAAATTAGTAAAAGTAACCCCAAAAAAGTGCAGATTATCATTGAAAGTGAGATCAGATCATTAAATTTGACAATTTATGAACAACCATATTTATTGATATATCAAATAGAAAAAACCAAACAATACATTGCAATTCAGTAAAAATTACACAAGATCAGCATAATTCAACCCATTAAATCATGTTTAATTGGTTCTAAAAACCAAACCCATATTAAATTCGATCAAATCAACATGAATAGACTCCCCCCTAAACCAATTTTCTCATAAAAAAGCCAGTCCTGTGAGGGTTTACCTATACAAAATCAGTGTTCATAATATAGATTTGAAAACCACTTTCAAGCAATAAAACTAATCAAAATCATTCCTTCCCAATTTCTACCTTAACCAATTTATGGAGTTGTATGATGTTTCACAATAGTTTACCCAAGATTGTATCTAAGTCTCCATCTAATGCCAACCACTAGCAAACACTAAGCTATCCAGAACTGAGTCCCAATCTGTAAAATTCTAAAAATTGGAAAAAATGGCTTTGATGACTGATGGGATAGTTGAAAAAAAAAGTGATGTTTCCATTCTAAAGCTAATTTGAGTGACCAGGGAGTTAGAACACGAGTGAGGGGCATTACGATCACCTGATGGCTTGTTTTAATTGGAGTTTCTATCATGCACCAAAGTAATTATTTGTAAGAGATTATCAAGTTCATAAACTCCAAGTACATGATTACATCTTACAATTGAAAAATCATAAAAAAAAATTTGTCACAGATCTACCAATCCCAACAAACTTCCAGTTGTAGGATGTCAATAACTCGTAAAGCTAAAACGTAAATTAGTAGGATTCTTAGGATAGATTTAAAAGCCCAATTTTCTGATTAACCAGACATAATCTTAAGAAAAAAAAAACAAAAAAAAAAACAGAATCAAAGATGAAAAGGGATTTGAAACTTACTTTAATTTGATATCTTCTTCTTCTCCGATCTCCTCTTAAGTTTGTCTAGCAAAATAACAGAGAGAAGGGTTTGAAGAAGTGAATTCAGAAACCAATTTCATTCAATCAAACTAATCAAAATCATTCCTTCCCAATTTCTACCTTAACCAATTTATCAAATCAAAATCTTTGGATGTGTAAATTGAGTCACCAAAATCAACTTTTTAGGGACCAAAGCAAAACCCAGATACAAAAATGACAAGGATTTGAAACTTACTCGATACCGTCTTCTTCTTCTTCTTCTTCTTCTTCTTCTTTTTCTGAGTTAGAGCTTCGGTAGTTAGGTATTCGGAGGGAAAAACAGACGGCGGTGAAGAGATAACTCGGAACTTACCTTTTTTTTTCTTTTTTTTTCCTAATAAGAAGGGTGTTAACTCTTTTTCTAGTAAGGAACTGCTACGGCTCCATAGACTTATGGCAAGTAAGCCGGTGTCTATGCTAAGCCATTGGTTAGCTATTTTTGTGGTGCGTAACGGAATATTACTAGGGGCGTATTTAAACATTGATAATTGACAGATTTATTATGTGATATAATGGTCCGTAAAAAATCACGGACATACAAATTTATCACATTTTAAAATAACAATTTTTTTGTGTTGAATGATGGGTCCCACTATTTTCATATCATATGACATTATTTGTTTGTGATATCCCAATCACGCAATTAATCTGTCATTTAAAAACGTCATTTATGGCCCCTTCTGGACTAGTGACATGAGATGAAACATAACATGGCTGTCGGTTTTATAATTCACATGAAAACTTTGAAATAGTAAAATAACGTATTTTGTCTAGGAAAGACTTACTCGGTTTTTTGGATCTGGTAAAGAAAAACGAGTCAGGTGCAAGCCCGACTTTCGTGGGAAACACCGCCGATTTTGGAAAGTACCCAGTCGTCCCTGAGTCACTTGATAAGAGTCGTCGAACGCTGAGCGGATCGTTTTCTTTTAACCTATGGGAAGTCCCCAGTCGCCCCTTGCTATGTCAAGACTGATAATCGGGTCTTCTGGTAACTAAGTCGTCGATCCCTGAGCGGATCGCCTGCTTCTACCGTCTTGATGTCTGGGTCAAAACATGAGATCGATGGTCGAAAATTGACATCGTAACCGAAATATCAATCTCCCACTGTGGTCGCCAATTGTTTGTGGGTGAAAATGGTTTTTGTTGATTTCGGTAATTTCGGGTGTGTGGGTGAGAAACGAATTTAAATCCTAAACAATGTACTGCAAGGGAGTACTTTAGATTCGAGAGATCGATCTGTACAAGTAGGCGTAAACCAAGAAATGGTCGTTCCAGAATTGCTTCGGTCACAAAGTGAAGGATAATGGGTTGGTCTTGGGCAGGGAAGCAAGGAAAGTGATGAGACCAGAATAGTTGATTCTGGAAGAGTAGTTGTTTTCTATGACTTGTATCAGAAAGTGGGAAGCTAACATATGGAAATCTAGCAAATGTCTGAGTGATGTATGCTCCTGACTGAACTTGTTGTTCGGTGGAAATAGATAAGACCTATTTATACAAGTCGAAGTGAAACACACTTTGGTCTCATTACGGAATGGAAAAAATGGGTGAGTAAATGGGAGGAGGTGGTACTCGTTAACGCAGGTAATTGATGTTCCATAAAAGAGAGCGTTTCACCATTACTCCCTGTGTTTACTAACCGCCTCATCCTTATGACATTTCCTTATGACGGGTGTAGTGTACGCCGCACGCTGTAAACCGCCAAACCAATACCCAAAGAGGATCCCCCAGTTTGTGATATGTGTTGATGTCTCGAATGTTTTCGTGGAAAACATGTAGCATATTTTGTCTCCTGGCAAGTTGATCTCGGGAGACTTGCTGGCTTGGTGACCTTCGACGTTCGAGATTTTGCATTTTAATAGGAAAGGTAGTCGATGATCGTCGCACGCTTTCGGTTTTGGTAGCCGCATGGGGAAGGACAGTATGTTGGCGCGACAAGGTTGGCATTCCATTGGCATGGCATGCCTTCGCGCGTCTTTGCATGGCCAAATTAGGGTTTTGGGTCAAAGTTTACCATGTGTTGTCTGGTAACTTGGACGGCTAGGATTTGCTCCTGGGATTGAAAGGCGACCGTTGATTGTCGCATGCCTTTGTTTTGGTAGCCGCATAGAGAAGGCCAGCATGGTGGCGCGGCAAGGTTGGAATGCTATTGGCATGGCTTGCCTTGGCGTGGCCAAACTAGGGTTTTGGGTCAAAGGTTACCATGCGTTGTCTGGTAACCTTGGACGGCTAGGATTTGCTCATGGGATTGAAGGGCTACCGTTGATTGTGGCACACCTTTGTTTTGATAGTCGCATATGGAAGGCCAGCATGGTGGCGCGACAAGGTTGGCATGCCTTGGCACGGTTTGGCATGGCCAAACTAGGGAATTGGGTCAAAGGTTACCATGCATTGTCTGTTTACCTTGGATGGCTAGGATTTTCTCCTGGGATTGAAGGGCAACCGTTGATTGTCGCATGCCTTTGTTTTGGTAGCCGCATAGGGAAGGCCGGCATGGTATAGTGGGGTCACGGATTTGGAATGCCAGGAGCGCGTGGTGTGGCTAGCATGGATAGGGCCATAAAAAGGTGCGGTTGGCTTGACATGGTGGGGACAAGGGATTGGCATGCCGTTGGCACATGGTGCGGCTAGTATGGATAGGGCCATGTCAAGGTGCGGTTGGCTTGGAATGGTGGGGCCAAGGGCTTGGCATGTCGTTGGCACATGGTGCGGCTGGCATGGTTGGCATGCATTGGCGCGGTTATTTGGATGTCATGGTTTCCTATTGGCACAACGGTGCGACTGGCATGGTTAGCATGCCTTGGCGCGGAGATGTGGCTGGCATTGTTTTCCATTGGCACAGTTGTGCGGCTGGCATAGTTGGAATGCCTTGGCATGAAGGTGTAGCTGGCATGGTTTGCCATTGGCACAGTGGTGTGGTTGTCATGGTTTTCATGCCTTGGCGCGGAGATGTGTCTGGCATGGTTTTCCATTGGCACAGTGGCGCGGCTGGCATGGTTGGCATGCCTTTCCGCGGAGATATGGGTGGCATGGTTTGCCATTGGCTTAGTAGCGCGGCTGGCATGGTTGGCATGCCTTGGCACGAAGAAGTGGCTGGAATGGTTTGCCATTGGCACAATGGTGCGGGTGGCATGGTTGGCATGCGTTGGCGCGGAGATGTGGCTGGCATTGTTTTCCATTGGCACAGTTGCGCGGCTGGCATAGTTTGCATGCCTTGGCATGAAGATGTGGCTGGTATGGTTTGCCATTGGCACAGTGGTGTGGTTGGCATGGTTTGCATGCCTTGGCGCGGAGATGTGGATGGCATGGTTTTCCATTGGCACAGTGGCGCGGTTGGCATGGTTGGCATGCCTTTCCGCGGAGATATGGGTGGCATGGTTTTCCATTGGCTTAGTAGCGCGACTGGCATGGTTGGCATGCCTTGGCACGAAGAAGTGGCTGGAATGGTTTTCCATTGGCACAATGGTGCGGGTGGCATGGTTGGCATGCGTTGGCGCGAAGATGTGGCTGGCATGGTTTTCCATTGGCACAGTGGTGCGGCTGGCATGGTTGGCATTCCTTAGCGCGGAGATGTGGTTGGCATGGTTTGCCATTGGCACAGTGGTACGGCTGGCATGGTTGGCATGCCTTGGCGCGGTTATGTGGTTGGCATGGTTTTCAATTAGCACAGTGGTGCGGCTGGCATGGTTGGCATGCCTTGGCGCGGTAGCATGAGAATTAGGGTCTTTCGCAGATGATGCTAATCAATGTTAAGGGTTCTGCCGTGGAACATGTCACAAAAAAAAGGTACCCTGGTAATTCTTACGTAAGCATGCTGATCGATTCAATAAATGTGCTAATGGCCATGATAACGTCATGTCAGATTACAGTTTTATGATTTTAACCCTAGGCTAAAAACCACCATCAATAGTTTGGAAACAGGTGAAGGACCTATTTATACAAGTCATTGAGCGCAAAACCCTCATCTCGTAGGAAGTGGAGGAAGTTGAGTGATGGAGTAGTGGGGTCGTGTGGGTAATTGTTACATGATCAAGTCTTGGCCCACTTCCCTCATCATCTTAACCGTCCATGCCTCCGGACACGTTCTTGTAATGGGCGTGTTGCATGCCGCATGTTGTAAACTGCCAGAACAATACCCTAGTAAGTATCCCCAGTTTGTGACATGTTTGATGTCTCGAGTGAGTAGGTCGAGTCGTGGGACCCGCCGCAAGATATAACATACGGTGTTATTATGTCAAATAACTAAGTTATTAAGGAATTGATATTCATGAAATATCGTGTATGCTCCACGCACTTAATGCATCGAAAACAATCAATATGCATGAAGCATCGCTGTTTTAAAGCTTAACTGAGTAAGTCGCGGATTAAGCATCTTAAAATAGTTGCATGCCCAACCATCTTCGAGTGATCTTTTGGAGGCCATGGGCGGGCTATCCCTTGGCCGATCACTCCTTGTGGTAGAGTGACGAACGGTGATCACCAAGTTGCCTCATTGGCCGTTTAACCCTTAGCCTAGGCTGTCCGACCAAGCTGGCAAAGTTGGACGGACGAGATTACCGAAAGCACTTCCTTTACTCACCCATTTACTAAGTTATTAAGAAATTTGAAATAACTTAGTTATTTCATGAATATCAATTCCTTAATAACTTAGTTATTTGACCTAATAGCACCGTATGATATTTCTTGCGGAGGGTCCCACGACTCGACCCACTCACTCGAGACATCAAACATGTCAAAAACTGGGGGATACTTACCAGAGTATTGGTATGGAGGTTTACAACGTATGGCGTGCAACATGCCCATTACAAGAACGTTTCATGAGGCATGGACGGTTAAGATGATGAGGGAAGTGGGCCAAAACGTGATCATGTAACAATCACCCACACGTCCCCACTACTCCATCACTCAACTTCCTCCACTTCCTACGAGATGAGGGTTTTGCGCTCAATGAATTGTATAAATAGGTCCTTCACCTATTTCCAAACAACACAGGAAAAACCAAGTGTTGTCATTCGTATCCAAAAACACCCAGAAATGATAGCTTACATTATTGCAAGCCAGTTCATCATTCTGATACAAGTCATAAATATCCAACACCTTCATAATCTCAACACCTTCTTCGCTTCCCTCCCTAAGATCAACCCCTTTTCCTTCACTTTGTGACCGAAGCAAGTCTGGAACGACCATTTTTTGGTTTAGGCCAGAATTCTATAGATTGATCTCTCGAATCAAAAGTACTCTCGTGCAGTGCATTTTTTTAGGGTTTAGATTCGTTTCTCATCCACACACACCCAAATTTACCAAAACTAGCAGAAACAGTTTTCACCCATAAACAATTGGCGAGCACAGTGGGAGATTAATCTCTCTGTTGTGATGTTAATTTCTTCAGTACCCAATTCAATTTTACCGATTTTAAAATGGTGGATCTTAGGTCTGGAGCAGCAACCAATTCCGATGGAACTAGCTCTGAAAACACTTTTGGTGTTGATATCCAAGTCAGTGGTGTAACCGTGCAGCCTGTCGATAAGATCACACTAGTAGAAAAGTGACATTTAGTAACAGTTCAAGCTTTCATAAGGTAACAGTTCGTAAATTACCTGTTACTAAATACTAGGTTTTTAAATAATGGTAACAGTTTTTGTAAGAACTGTTACATAATGTTTTCTAGGTTGTATATTGTAACAGTTTTTATAATAAGTGTTACTATATACCCATGATACTGTAACAGATTTAATATGTTACCATAGTTGACATTATCGTGACATTTATTTAGACAAACTGTTACTATATACCCATGATACTGTAACACATTTAATATGTCACTGTAGTTGAAATTATCGTAACATTTTTTATACCAACCGTTACCATATACCAATGTTACTGTAACAGATTTAATATGTCACTATAGTTGACCTTATCATGACATTTCTATAAAACAACTGTTACTATTTATCTACATAACTAGTTATCTGGAATCCATTTCAAAAGGATTACCTACCTCTAGACCGACACAAGTGTAATAGGTTTCAATTTTGTTGATTCAATTTTGTGCACTAGATCTAGCCATCGTTCATGGATGGTTATCTCAGGTTTAATAGAAACTCAAATCTAATAAAAATAATAAACAAGTGGTATGATATGTAGAAATACCACAATATAATGTCTTGTAGGTGGGCGGTGACAACGAAGGTGGTGGTAACGAAGGTTGTGGTGGAGGTCGATGGTTTATTGTTTAATGAGGATAAATATTTTATATGGATAACATTAACCAAAAATAAAGCATGGAATAGTGGTTCAAGAGTTATAGTCAGGTGTAATAGGTCTCAAGGTCGAATCCTGTGAAGAGTAATTTTATAAAATTTATATTTCAAGATCAAGAAGCCCAACTTATGGTTGTGGAATGGTGGCCCGATGGTGGCGGGCATGGTGGTGATGATTGCAGCGGTACTGGTGTTGGAGGTGGTGGCGTCGCTAGTGGTGGAGGTGGTGGTAGTTTCACTATAAATTTTTACCTTTATGATGTTTTTTATGACAGTTTTCATAAAAACTGTTACAGTTACTCAAACAATAGCAACAGTTTTATGAAAAACAGTTACCGCAACAATTATTCAGTAACACATATTGAATAAACTGTTACCAAAAACTACTAACAGTGACAGTTTTAGAATTTATGAGTCATTTTTCCATAGTCATTCTGTAACAGGTTTTGTAAACTTTCCGTAACAGGGGATTTAGTAACACCGCAGAAAAAACTAAAACTGTTACAGAAATAATACAGTAACAGTTTTTAACTGTTACCGAACATTATTTTTTTACTAGTGTCAGTGCATCTCGTGGAATCACGTCCTCTACCACCACCACCAGCGGAGCAGGAGACATTCCATTGGGCGTGACACCTCCTATCACCAGAACTAGATCAGCTGCAAACCCAGGCATTTCTTCAAGTGTAACGCCTCCAACCGTCACCAGAGCAATCGTCACTCCTCCGCCAGGACGAGTGGATGGAGGATCCAGATGAGGACGACCCCCTATTACCATGATGTATTTGATGGAAAGACAATAAGTTCTTGTTAGGGACCAAACGGGCATGGCTACGACTCAGAATGAGATACTAACTTTTCTAAAGACATTAACCAAGCGATTGCCACAAGAATCACGACAGCCACTGGAGCCCACAAAGAACGCATTCAATACACCCGGAGCAAGCACTTCAGCGGCGCGGGCCTATGTGGACGAAGAAGCTCGTGTTGTTCCTAAACGTACAAGGGAAAGGGAACAGTCATCCAACTTCATTACGCGTGAGGACCTGGAGCGACCCTACAAAGCCAGAAAAAAGGAAATCCAATGGACATGCACCAGCACCAAACCTCTGTACCCTCAAGACGTGCAGCGGATTCCCTTTCCAATGAAGATACCCCTTTTCCCAACGGTATATCTGATGGTGTAACCGGAAGAATCCCAACATTGATCGAGTTAGTAGGGTGAAGGAGATTCACACGAAGAACATGGACCTGATCAAAGAAACAATAAACGGCATACTCGATCTCCTCATCAAGATGACATCAGATATGAGTGTTTCTTCTGTCACAGAGATTTCTACACTGGGGACTGATCCTCGCAACGATCCTCCTCAAGTCAATAGTTTCCCTATGAACCAGAGGCCGGTAGATCAGGAAGCGACTTCTGTAGTGGAAATTTTATGCGAACTTTTACACCTATCGAAGAATTAGCTAGCGGAGACGTTTGCTGCAATAAATCAGATAGCCCTAGGAAGCCTCGAAAACACCAGAGATGTCTGTGAATAATGTCACATTTACAAAAGAAGACATGATGGCGGAATAAGGTCATAATCGGGCCCTACATGTTACTGCACGCATCAAGGATTTAAATTTCAAAAGGGCCCTCATCGACACGGGAGCACTTCGAATGTGATTACTTTCAAGACACTCAGAGAGGCCAAGATTAGCACAAGCAAGATCGTGCGAAAGCCTACCACGATGACAAACTTCGAGGAAAACCAAACCAGCACGTACGGATATGTCAATATGAATTTATCTGTAGGGCCTATCAAATCAAAGGTGAAATTCACAGTCATAGAAAAGGAGACGCGACTACTACTTAGAAGAACGCAACAGATTCTCTCGATATCCGGATGGAATAACCGCCTTTTATGCGACACCACAAAAGTTGTATGGAGCAATTCATAAATGCCTCAAAGGGTCCACATCGAGAAAGACGAAGTGAAGATTCACGTAGCCGTTGTTCCAGTATGGAGGTAGTCGACAGCAAACAACACCAATGGAGTCCTAGAAATACACCTGCAGAGATCGCACAAGAAAAGATCCAGAACATGGCGTAATTCTGAGGATCTGTACATCTACAATAACAAAGGAGGATTGGCGCATCTTTAAATTATCATAAAGGGTTCACCCATTATGTCAACCCAAACAATAGAAATCCCAGGACATCTTCAGATCTACTAGAGCCGACGCCTTAAGGGATCAGCCTCAAGAAGATAACGATGTTCGTGCATCATTTCGAGAAAGAATCCGGATGAATCACTCTGTCATATGATGGTGCATGTCTATCGTGCTATGTTGGAGAATCTGCGCTTTTGGTCATCCTCTGGACTTCGTGAAGCTGTTAAACGCTCATCTACAGAAGCATCTTCCCTGCTAGAAAGAACTAGGAATTCCAGTAATTAAGAGTCTCATGATGTTCGTGGAAGCATACATCACACCAACAGGCAATACAACCTTAATTCTTCCGTAAGCAGTTTCGCTGAAGCAGCAAGAGGAAAGCCACCGAGATATAACATCCTGCGCGTCCAAAATCGCTAACTCCAACCCCAGTACCACATGCACGACTGCCACAATGATGAAATAACGTCCAATATATTCAGGCTCGACGGAAGCAACATCAATGAGAGACGCTTCCAGAATTTCGTCTCTCGTAGGAGAAGTAGTTGCGTTACCAAAGGAGATTGCACCTGGGACTTAAGAGGTACATACAGACTCTCCATATCAAGAGCTTCATCATATTTGCAGAACCTATTAGTTAAGTCATTCGCATGAAGGAACTTCCCTACTCCTCACACACACGATCCAAAGATAATAATGGAAAAGGAGTATGACCGGGGACTGCTTAGCACTACACATCTCAAAGATGGTGAATCTAAAGAGATGCAAGCACGCTATCATTATGATTCCAAGATTTCTGAGGATATACTCAAGAGAGCATACGTATTTTCAAAGACCAGTGATATTCCTGGACCTTTATGAAACGCAACGCAGACGAAAGGACGACCTCATGAACCTAGCGTGACAACTTCTATCAAGTCGAAGGATCAGTGGATGCTCGTGGGCAGGGGACTGTCTCCCTATTTTTCATTCCATGAGGCAACATCAAGGGAGCTACCGGTTCCATCATTAGCTTCTCCCTTTAATAACGAGACAAGATGTACCACTATATGAAGACTGCCAAGTTCGTCCCCGTAGCTATCACGCCTCTTCCTACCAGTCTCTTCTGATGACAGTTGCTGCTAAGAATCGATTTTCGTTCGTCAATACCCATGCCCGAGCTTCACCATAGAAACAACCACTACGTACAGAGGTAATCCGAACTTTTGCATATTTTATTCTCCCATGGAGAAGTAATAGAGTCACGGAGGAGATATGGCGATATCTTTATTATGGTAAACCCACCGACCATACAAGATAGACCATATAAATCAATATTGGGGACTGAGGCTCAGCATGAAATTCCTTCGCCGTCAGTCAAGGAATTCTTCAACACAAGAGAGATGGTCAATCAAGGAGCATGTAATTATCAAGGGAAAATTAAACTGAAGAAGAAGCCTCTTCAATACGCTCGTCAGAAGAATCCTTTTCAATGCTCTCTTCATAGAAAGCCGCTTCAATGCTCGCCAGAGGAAGCCTCTTCAACGGTCTCTCCATAAGAATCCTTTTCAATGCTCTCTTCAAAGGAAGCCGCTTCAACGCTCGCTAGAAGAATCCGCTTCAACGCTCTCTCCGGGATCCTCTTCGACGTTCGCTTCAGAAGCTGCTTCAACACTCTCTCCAGGATCCTGTTCGATGTTCGCTCAAGAAGCCACTTCAATGCTCTCTCCAGAAGACGCTTCAACACGCCTTCCGGAAGCTATATCAACGTTCTCTTTTGGAGATGCTTCAACATTTTTTTAGAAATTGCATCAGCATCCTTTTAAGGATATTCCTCATGATAGGGCTCGTCCACATCGGAGTCGACGATTATGACGTAAACCGACATCATGCTAGGGGAACGCTTACCTGGACGCCTCTTGAACGTGACATGTTCCAAGGACAGGACGACCCATCTCTCCTGGTAACATCTAACTTTGTCTCATAAGTTTTATTTTGTTTGTCACCATCTAATGCCTACCCCGTAATAGTGCAACCATTACTTTCTAGGAAGGGGACTTAATGTTGATGGTGGATTTTAGTTCAGGGCTAAAGTTGTAAAACCAAATTTAATATGCTGACATCCTGCAAAGGATAAAGCCATTTGATAATCGATGAGCGTAGAAAACCTCTCCGCTTTATTTATTTGAAGCAATTCAATAAATATACAAAAATTCACCTAGAATGGTGCATGTAGAAACAATCCCAAATATTCCGTGAATTTATAACATTATTAATTAGTGCATGATTTGCCTAGTATTTCCTGTGCTGTTCTAAGCATAACTCTCATTATTGGCGCAACATGACGACTTAGTGTTTACTCTCAGTAAAGTAACATGAATCTCCAAGTGTCAATATTGAGATATGCACGAAATACCCGTACATGCTACACCATTCTCTAACAAAGAAAATCTCGTACCGGCGTGCATTAATTAGCCCGATCGGGCTTATTTAATTTCCTAAGGAAAATCTGGACCGTCTGTATCAGTCTCAGAAACGATCACGGCCAAGCGCCGCATGATTTAACCAACCTAGCCAAACCCTAGCAGGAGTAGGAAATCACCGTGATTTTCACTGGCGGGTCCGCCTATGCCCTAGCCGGTCGAACACCACGATATACCCTTAACGTCTGTCAAACACCGGCCCCAAAGAGGGATGGCCGCGTTGCTTTGGGGAAGGCTCAAACGAGCAAGACCGCTCACAACAGTCTTAAAATCGTCATGACCGTCCAACTTCACCATCCAGGTTGGACGGATTATATCATCCCACCATTGATCAGTGAAGCGTTAATGTACACATTAGCGGGCCCACTTCTCACCCACTTGATCGGTTTTATCACGACCTATCCCTAGAGCAATGAACGCTTGCTCGAAGTGTGGCTGATGTGATGCTTAAAGGGTCGCGGAAATCCCACTAGCGTCTTAAATCGATCACAACCATCCAACTTCTCCAACATGTTTGGATGGCTTAGATCACGCCTAGGACCATCAGGCAAGAACACATAAGTTCACCATCGGCCCAATATGGGACCCACATGGTCGGTATCCCAAAGGAGGAGCACAGCCTTCCAAATCGTTTGGACAAAGTTGCGCACGCGTGACTGATCCAAAACCCTAATTAGGGTTTGCGGAATTACATATATGTCGCAGTTTTATCATGACCATCCATCTTCGCCAGCTCGGATGGATGGTATAGATATAAATTGATGAGGTCCATAGAGCATCAACATGATCACCGTGGGCCCACCTGCGCATGTAAACGGTCGGCCAAGGTAGACCATGGCCAGGTGCCTCGAAACGCGTTCCCAAAGATGGCATGTCGTGTCCCCCTAAAATCCTTTGCGGCAAAGGATTTCTTTTGCAAATCGATCACGACCACTCACCTTTGCTAGAAAAATTTAGTGGTCTAGATCGCACCTCCGCAAGACATAGTGGCATGGACTTGTACACCGACAAGCCGTCTACGCGCGTGCCTGGTCGGTCCCACCAAAAACTTTGTACATGCTTGATTTCGGTCAAGCTAAAGAGTGATGCTTGCGCACCTCTTTAAAACCCTAAAATCCATCAACGGTCGCAAACATGTGCCACATATCATCTCGTCCGTCCAACTTTCCCAGCTTGGTCGGACAGCCTAGGCTAAGAGTTAAACGGCCAATGAGGCAACTTGGTGATCACCGTTCGTCACTCTACCACAAGGAGTGATCGTCCAAGGGATAGCCCGCCCATGGCCTCCAAACGATCACTCGAAGATGGTTGGGCATGCAGCTATTTTAAGATGCTTAATCCGCGACTTACTCAGTTAAGCTTTAAAACAGCGATGCTTCATGCATATTGATTATTTTCGATGCATTAAGTGCATGGAGCATACACGATATTTCATGAATATCAATTCCTTAATAACTTAGTTATTTGACCTAATAACACCGTATGTTATATCTTGCGGCGGGTCCCACGACTCGACCCACTCACTCGAGACATCAAACATGTCACAAATTGGGGATACTTACTAGGGTATTGTTCTGGCGGTCTACAACATGCGGCATGCAACACGCCTATTACAAGAACGTGTCCGGAGGCATGTCTGGCAAAGCTATCAAATAACGGTTAACACCTCCTCCCATTTACTCACCCATTTTTTCCATTCCTTAATGAGACCAATTACGTTTCATTTCGACTTGTATAAATAGGTCTTACCTATTTTCACCGAACAACAAGTTCAGTCAGGAGCATACAACACTCAGAAAACATTTGCTATCTTTCTATCTGTTAGCTTCCCACTTTCTGATACAAGTCGTAGAAAACAACTATTCTTCCTGAATCAACTATTCTGGTCTCAACACTTTCCTTGCTTCCCTCCCCAAAACCAACCCATTCTCCTTCACTTTGTGACCGAAGCAAGTCTGGAACGGCCATTTCTTGGTTTACACCAGACTTGTACAGATTGATCTCTCGAATCTAAAGTACTCCTTTGCAGTACATTTTTTAGGGTTTAAATTCGTTTCTCACCCACACACCCGAAATTACCGAAATCAGCAGCAACCATTTTCACTCTCAAACGCAAATACCACAGAAAAAACCAAGTGTTGTCATTCGTATCCAGAGAACACCCAGAACTGATAGCTTACATTATTGCAAGCCACTTCATCATTCTGATACAATTCATAAACATCCAACACCTTCATAATTTCAACACCTTCTTCGCTTCCCTCCCTAATATCAACCCCATATCCTCCACTTTGTGACCGAAGCAAGTCTGGAACAACCATTTCTTGGTTTAGGCCAGAATTGTATAGATTGATCTATCGAATCAAAAGCACTCCCGTGCAATGCATTTTTTTAGTGTTTAGATTCGTTTCTCATCCACACACACCCAGATTTACCAAAACTAGCAGAAACAGTTTTCACCCATAAACAGGTACGTGTACCGGTGTGGATACACAAACTAAATTCCATAACACATAAGTTTTCTGGTACGTGTACCAGTACGGATACCAGACTAGTTCCATGACCACAGTTCATTTTCGGTTTGCATATGGCTATGCGTACCGATCCAGTTCACTGCTCACGATTTAACAGATTTCTACAGGAAGTGCATATGGATATGCATTCCACAAATATCTTTTTTTGACATATAACTACTCCGCTACGTGTACGATGACATATGTACAACTTCATACTTATAACAGTTTTCTCAGTTTATAAGACCGATAACACTGTCTTATATCCGAATCTACAGTAGTTCTACATGGCTCTCTAAATCGATTCGAAACATTCCCTAATAGCATCAATGACACATATCACTTTTCCAGGCTATTTAAAATGATGAAACTTGAATCATGATTTTGATTGCGAATAATAAATTATCCTTAATTGAAATTCATCAAGTATGAACAAATGTTCATTAAGCTTAGTCATTATATGTCGAAGATTAATTACCAAGATAAACTTGACTCGAAATTATTGTATATGCATGATAGTATACTTAGTTATGCGACATCGTCTCATAGATAGAAAGATGAATATAACTTGAGAAATATGTGGTTCAGTCTTCACTAACTTTTTGTTGAAAAAGTTCTTCCAAAAGCTTCGGATGATCTTCGCCTTCAAACGGTAGAACACAATGATGGCGCCGCGATGTCCGTTTCTCAACTACACTTCTATCCTAGTCCGAGACTTAACTAATTGTAGACTAGAAATAAAGATATAATTTTGACAACTAAATTTGACAACAAGCTTGAGATAGAAACACTTGTGAGTTCGACCGATAAATGCTCTAACATATGTGTTTGTGTGCTAGCAACTCACGGAAAAAAAAGAAAATTCATTCAAAATATTTATATTTTTCCATCAAAAAAATTTATTTATATTTGATAAAATGTACCAAAATTAAATACTCGTTAAAATACCCGAACAAAAAAGAAAAAAAAAAGCTTCATTAATATTCTTAGGCTCAGTTTGAGACGGGTAGCATGCATAATTGCATATATTTTGGAGCTTCCCTCTTGTCTTAGCAGTTGAGTCTGTCCCTCTAATAATATTATTGGTATCATGATCCCTATGGACCCATTAATTTCGAGCAGGTGTATGTTCTATAGGGACACCCTTGTAAAGGTTTTTATCCTTGTAATTAAAGCTATCAATGTCCGAAACCGTTTGAACAACTTGTTCTGACGTTGGTGCATCTTGACTTTATCAATCATCTCCATAGGAGGAAACTCAGCAGGAGGGTTATCATGATGAGAATTGATCAAATTAAACAATTGATAATTACATTTGTTCATTCCACTATTATAATGGTTTTGAGATTATATACTCGGAAACCACGACTATCAGATGCATATCCAAGGAAGATTCCTTTGTCACTTTTGGAATTAAATTTCTCATTTTGTTCTCGATTTTTAAGAATATGGCACTTAAGTCTAAACAAAAGAAGATAACTCAAGTTAGGTTTCTTACCATACCATAGGGTTCGTGACAATAGATAAACACAGTTGATCAAATAACATGCCGTAAAGACATCTTCTCCCCAAAGCTTAAGAGGTAAGTTCTTGTTATGGAGCATCGCCCGAGCCATTTCTTGGATATTTATGTTCTTCCTTTATGCAAATACATTATCTTGTGGGGTAATTGATGGTGAATATCGTTGAATAATATACCAAATGTGTCATAGAACTCAAATACCTTGGTATCTTTAAATTATTTTCCACGATCACTCCCAATTTTCTTTAATCTGCGACCTTTTTCATTATGGATTCTATATACAATTCTATTAAATTCACTCAGGGTATCATTCTTATGAGAAAGGAATGTCCAGGTAAATCTGGTGTAGTCATCAACCATTACCAAGGTATATTTATTCCTTTCAATAGTGTATTGTTGGATAGGACCAAATAAGTCAATCTGAATTAAATCAGGCAGAGCTTTGGTGACAATGTCTTGTGATGAGTTATGTGGAATTCTAGCTTGTTTACCTTATTGACAAGCGCTATGGTGTGAATTCTAAGATGCACACAATATGCTTGCAAGTATACAAGGTCAATATTTGTAGTAAAAGAGTGAATAGGGTTTGTCCACAGGGAGAGGAGCATATGAGAAGTTTTCCTAGGCTAAAAAGAGTAGCAATGCACTATGGCAGTGAGCTAAAGGCAAACAAAATTTCAGGCATATAACCAAGAACACAATATAAAGCAATAGAGAAACAGGCTAAGAACCACAGCAGGGAAAGATAAGCAAAGAACCAAAAATGCAGGGTAAGACAATAAAGAAGCAGTTAAGAAAAAGCAACAAACTACCAAGGCTTGGCAGCCAAGGGCAAGAGGCAGGATTGTGCACTGACTTCAGTGCACAGTAGCTACAAGATGCAGGAACATAAAAGGCATGAAAATATAGCTGAAATGCAAAAACACAGAACTTGAAAAAGTGACTGAAATTGAGATTGATTAAAAGAGAAGTGGTGGGCAAGCCAAAGCAGATGATCCACCTTGTATCCTAATCAAGTGAAATGGTCTAAGTTAAGTTCATTCCTAAGCATACACTAGAAATGAAAGAACACCAACTTGCTCACTAGTCTACCCCTAGCATTGGCTGTCTTTTGACAGTACAGCGAATCACAGGCTCTATGAGCATTGGCCTCTCTCAAATACACATTCACAACACAGCAACAGGAAGTAACTCTCTAGTTCATTCACACTTGACAGTGCACAAGGCTTCACTGAGCCTTGGCCTGAAAATGATTAGCTCATGCTAACCATGTTTTGGCAACAAACATACATCATGTGAGATAAGTTAAACATGAATTGCATCATGACAAATAACTATAACAGAATCAATTTGCAACTGTCAACATACAAATGCTATAATTTTCAGTTCATAAAATTTTTCTCTAATTCTCTACTGGCTAGTCCAGAGAGGTAAATAGTGTCTTCCTAATGCTTCCCAAAGCATCAATTTATACTCATTACCCAAAATTAGCTTTTTCCCCAAATTTTTCCAAAGTCAGTAAAATTAGGTTTTACCAATTACCTAATTTTATGGCATAATTCCTCCCATGTGTGACGACCCATTCTTCCTCTGATTCTTCTCATGCCCTCCATGCCTTCAATTTCAACTCTATTCCACCTAATTTGTCAATTTCACCTCTAGGGTTCCTGACATGGGAGAGGCGTGAAATTGAGTGATTAGGAGGACATAGAATTGATGAGAGTGGAAATAATGATGTGGGCTAGGGTTGTTGTGGAGAGCTGGTGGTGTTTGGTGGCGTCAGTTGCAGGAGGTGGCTCTGCAGAGGGGGTGGTGTAGGTGATGGCTCGATTGTTTGGGAGAAGGGGGTTGTTTGGGTAGGTGGTATGGGTTCGGTCACTAGGGTGTGAGGCGGGTGTATCTAGTTTTGATGTTCTGTGACGCTGAGTCATTGGATGCGAAGCTGGTAGGTAGATCGGACGGTGATGTGGAGTGAAGCTTGGAGTGACCGTCAGATTATATGATACAACAAAATGAACGGTACTTGATGGAGTTAGGTACTGTAGTGTAAGGCGGAGATATCAAACTTCGATGCACAGCAAGGGAGCGACCGTTAGATTCAACTACCATCTAATCTGAAGGCTTGGAATTTCGGCGCTGTGGTGCGTGGCAGAGACTTCAGATTTTGATGCTCTATGAAGGAGCGACCATCGGATGCGTCTGGGAACTGATCTGACGGCTGAGAACGGAGGAGCTTTTGTGTGTAGAAAATGAGGTTGTGCGCACCATTCTTCGCGGCTTCCTTGCGTAATTTCTCCCGGCTTTTCACTACTTTTCTGCTCTTTTCGCTCCGCGACTCATCCGACTTTATTTATTACCTAAAAATACAAAATTAATTAATAAAAATATTTATTCTTGAAAACAATGAAAATACAGAATATGGGATAAAATGTAGAATTAATGCATAAAAGATGAGTTAAAATGCCAACAAAAAGGGATAAATATATACAATATTTGGCACTCATCAAATACCCCCAAACCTGAATTTTACTTGTCCTCAAGTAAAACAAAACTAAGGAAATCCTAACTATACCACTGTCGCTGGTCTCTCGAATGCATTTAGCGTATGCACTAAGCCTTTTAAACCACTAAGTGTCCCTAGTGGACGAGTTGAAGTCTCGTGAAGGTTTGCTTAGAACGTACCTACAAAGTTCTAGGTCAAAATATAAGCTCATATTCCATCAAACGTGACATGTGCAAAACAGTTAAGCTCACAGCAAAATGGAGATGTCAATCTAGCTATCGAAGGCACAATCCTAGCACTGATAACAAATAGGGACATGTGATAAGAGTGTAAAGTGTATCTACACATGTGTAAAGAAAGATCTGAAGTCATGACTACTAATCACCAAGAGATAGTTTCTCAGGCTAAGAACTGAGGTCGAAATCTAGCTAACTGTCCGGACTTTACGAGAATTGTGAATGAGTTGGAGGTATTTCACAATTTCTCGCGTTGTACATCAATGGCATACACCCTCCTTGCTTATTACAACGAAACAACAAAAGATGACTATTTACATGACTCTTATTTACATTGACAAATCTCTTTTTATTTTTGGAACAAGAGATGATGGAATTGATAAATACTTGATTTTTTTTTTTTTTTTTTTTTTTTTTTTTTTTTTTTTTTTTTTTTTTTTTTTTTTTTTTTTTTTTTTTTTTTTTTTTTTTTTTTTTTTTTTTTTTTTTTTTTTTTTTTTTTTTTTTTTTTTTTTTTTTGAACAAGGAAACACTTTTGATACATAACAAGAAGAAACAAAAAATTACATGACACTTTGCAAGAGGTAGCCCTTTTTGATGCACCCAGTTAAATTCGATGGTTGTCTTTCTTAATGTAACCTCCACCTTCTATCCCAACCAACCAAAGAACAAGCTAGTCAAGTTTCGTTCAGTATTCTAAAGTGATTGGCAATCGTAACTTCCTATCAAACACCTTGAAGATCGAGGCCATACATGTATTGGTAAATCGTGCGCGTGCAAATTTCTTATCACTATGTGAATTGTGCTAGAATCAGGGTGCCTAAATATCTAGACTAAGACTCCTAATAAAAATACATATTTGCACAAGAGTCAACATTTCAAGGTAAATGAGCTCCATTTTTTATGATTTTTCATTTTTTTAATTTTTTTGAATTTTGATTTTTTAATTTTTTTGGAATTTTTCAATTTTTTCAAAAAGAAGGAGTTTTGTTTTCAATTATAGCATATTATCGTGGTATCTACTCTATACCCCCAAACCTAAACTAAACATTGTCCTCAATGTTTCAAAATATGGAAAGGATTAAAATGCAACATATGGAAAGGGACATGCTGAGTAGAGTAAAAGGAGAGAGAATACCCGATTTCGGCGAAAGCAGAATTAAAACTCCGTTATTCAAGGCAAAAATCCAACATATTTCAGCCGAGATCATATTGGATTAGCAAAATATATACAAAAGGAAATTTAACTAACACATTATCTACAAGAAAATTTGGTTTTAAAAAATGGGAGCAAAGTAGAAATTTGGTTTTAAAAATAGGGAGCAAAAGAATTTTTTTTTTTTTTTTTGAAAAAGAAAATGAAATTTGGTTTTTGAATTGGGAGCACGCCCACTGTGCAAGCCTCTAATGGAATGGAAGGAAGGCTGCAGCCCACGAAACACTAAGTTTTAATTTTGAAAGTTTAATTTGGCCCAGTTGGTTAAGGCCCGACGTTTGTTTTAAAACTTTTGGTTTCGAGGTCCACTTACAAGTCCATAATCAGTTATAAGCTCAGCTAGGTTTAAACCCAGAGTCCAAAATACAAGTCCAATGGAAGAATTTAAACAAGCCCACACAAAATAAATACAAGCCCACAAATTAAACAAACAAGCCCAAAAATAAATTATTACAAACCCAAAATAGAGGAATAAAAAGCCCAAAAAAATTGGGTTAATTATTACAAGCCCACAATTAAAGAAATTTGGAAGCCCACAGGTTGGGTTCTCTCAATGAATGGGTTTAGGCTTACCTTTTTAGCACAGCCCAGCTGCTCTGATATTGTTGCAAAAACCCAGTTGGGTTTTGGTTCTTTTCCTTGGTGGCGTCCCAGCAGAGGAAAAACAGGTTCAAAACAGCAGGTCCAACAGCAAATGAAATGAAGCAGATGCAGATGCAAATGCTATGACATGAAATACAAATTAGCTAATAAAAACACAGATAAAACACAGCACCAATCCCCGGCAGCGGCGCCAAAAACTTGGTAGGTTTCTAAAAGGTCCTACAAATTATAACCGCAAGTGCACGGTGTCGAAAGTGGCAAATGTGCAAGTACGGGTCGATCCACAGAGATCGGGTGTGTTTCGGAAATGTGTCTTAGCTAATTGGGTTCCTAAATTTGCTTTGGGCTTAGAAGCCCTTTGGAAGTGTTGGGCTTAAAGTGCTAATGGGCTTGTTAAAATGAACTGAGCATGGGCTCAGTTTGTCTTTGAAGTGCAAATGGGCTTTGGCCTTAAACTTAGGCTTTTGATTAAGCCCACAGTTAAGTTGGATTGGGCCTTAATGAGTTTGGGCTTTGGTCTTAAACAACTGGGCTTTGATTTTGGTCTGCTGATGAGCCCAAGTTATGCTCTGGGCTTGGTTACTGAGTTAGGCTTTGGGCTTACTATGGAATTCAAAGGATTGAGAGTGAACTGAGCTTTTGGGCTCAGTTGAAGCAGCAGTCTTTGGCTTGGCCATGGAAGGCAGCAGCAGTGGAAGGGAGGCAATGCACAGCAGCAGAAGTGCAAGAGCTCAGAGAAAGATGATTGGCAGCAGCAGCTGCAGAGAGGCAAGTAGCAGTGCAGCAGGCACCAGTAGCAGCACACCAGGAGAAGTGGCAGCAGCACAGAAAATGCACAGCAATGCAGTGCAACAGAGCTGCAGCAGGGGAAACAGCAGTGAAGCACAAGCAGTGCACAAGAGCAATACAGCACAAGTGCTGCAGGGGCAAGCAATGGAAAATGCACAGTAGTGCAGCAGCAACAGAGTTGCAGTAACAGCTGCAGCTACTGTTGATGAGATACTCGCTCCATCTCGTCGACCCACTCTTCTCCTGCTTCTTCTCGTTCCTCTCGAGCTCCAATTGATGCTTTAATCATCATTTATATCACCAATTTCTCACCTAGGGTTTCAGGCAGAGAGATGAGAAATTGAGGTTGTAAATGATGATTAAAGAGATGGTACGTGATGGGTTTAGGTAGAATAGAGTTGGGGAGAAATTAGTGGAGTGATTTGGGGTGAGGTGGTGGTGATGGAGATGGACATGGTGGTGGTACGGGGCATGGCGGTTCTGCAGAGGGGGTGATGGAGGAGATGGTTCGATGGAGAAGGGAAGGGTGCGTTTGGTTGAGGTGTAGGTGCTCGGTCGCTAGGGTGTGAGGCGAGTGTATCGAGTGTGATGATCTGCGACGCTGCACCGTGGGATAGGGAGATGAAAGATCAATCGGACGGTGAGATGAAGTGAAGCTTGTAGCGACCGCTGGATTTTTTTATACAACGAAGTTAACGGCTCTAGATGGGGTTAGGTGTTGTAGTGTAAGGCGGAGATATCAAACGTTGATGAACAGCAAGGGAGCGACCGTTGGATTCAACTACCATCTAATCTGAAGGCTTGGAATTTCAGCGCTGTGGTGCTTGGCAGAGACTTCAGATTTTGATGCTCTATGAAGGAGCGACCGTCGGATGCTTCTGAGAACTGATCTGATGGCTGAGAACGGAGGCGCTTTTGTGTGTAGAAAATGAGGTTGTGCGCACCATTCTTCGCGGCTTCCTTGCGTAATTTCTCCCGGCTTTTCACTACTTTTCTGCTCTTTTCACTCTGCGACTCATCCGAACTTTATTTATTACCTAAAAATGCAAAATTAATTAATAAAAATATTTATTCTTGAAAACAATGAAAATACAGAATATGGGATAAAATGTAGAATTAATGCACAAAAGATGAGTTAAAATGCCAACAAAAAGGGATAAATATATACAATATTTGGCACTCATCAAATACCCCCAAACCTGAATTTTACTTGTCCTCAAGTAAAACAAAACTAAGGAAATCCTAACTATACCACTGTCGCTGGTCTCTCGAATGCATTTAGCGTATGCACTAAGCCTTTTAAACCACTAAGTGTCCCTAGTGGACGAGTTGAAGTCTCGTGAAGGTTTGCTTAGAACGTACCTACAAAGTTCTAGGTCAAAATATAAGCTCATATTCCATCAAACGTGACATGTGCAAAACAGTTAAGCTCACAGCAAAATGGAGATGTCAATCTAGCTATCGAAGGCACAATCCTAGCACTGATAACAATTAAGGACATGTGATAAGAGTGTAAAGTGTATCTACACATGTGTAAAGAAAGATCTGAAGTTATGACTACTAATCACCAAGAGATAGTTTCTCAGGCTAAGAACTGAGGTCGAAATCTAGCTAGCTGTCCGGACTTTACGAGAATTGTGAATGAGTTGGAGGTATTTCACAATTTCTCGCGTTGTACATCAATGGCATACACCCTCCTTGCTTATTACAACGAAACAACAAAAGATGACTATTTACATGACTCTTATTTACATTGACAAATCTCTTTTTATTTTTGGAACAAGAGATGATGGAATTGATAAATACTTGATTTTTTTGGTATTTTTCTGATATTTTTTTTTTTTGAATATATACATCGTTTTTTTTTTTTAAGCAAATTTTGATACATAACAATAAAAAAACAAAAGATTACATGACACTTTGCAAGAGGTAGCCCTTTTTGATGCACCCAGTTAAATTCGATGGTTGTCTTTCTTAATGTAACCTCCATCTTCTATCCCAACCAACCAAAGAACAAGCTAGTCCAGTTTCGTTCAGTATTCTAAAGTGATTGGCAATCGTGACTTCCTATCCAACACCTTGAAGATCGAGGCCATACATGTATTGGTAGATCGTGCGCGTGCAAATTTCTTATCACTATGTGAATTGTGCTAGAATCAGGGTGCCTAAATATCTAGACTAAGACTCCTAATAATAATACATATTTGCACAAGAGTCAACATTTCAAGGTAAATGAGCTCCATTTTTTTATGATTTTTTCATTTTTTAATTTTTTTGAATTTTTCAATTTTTTTCAAAAAGAAGAAGAAGGAGTTTTGTTTTCAATTATGGCATATTATCGTGGTATCTACTCTATACCCCCAGACCTAAACTAAACATTGTCCTCAATGTTTCAAAATATGGAAAGGATTAAAATGCAACATATGGAAAGGGACATGCTGAGTAGAGTAAAAGGAGAGAGAATACCCGATTTCGGCGAAAGCAGAATTAAAACTCCGTTATTCAAGGCAAAAATCCAACATATTTCAGCCGAGATCATATTGGATTAGCAAAAAATATACACAAAAGGAAATTTAACTAACACATTATCTACAAGAAAATTTGGTTTTTAATGGGATTGGACTTTTTGGAAAATTTTGGTTTTGTCGGGAAAAAGAAAAATTTTGGTTTTTAGGGAAACATTTAGAAAACTGTTTGGTTATTTAGGGAAAGAGTGGACCAGCTTAGTCCACATAGACTGGGTCCTCCAGGTCGGTTGTTTCAATGTCGGGTGGAAATGGTTCAAGGAATGGCTTTAATCTCTGCCCGTTGACTTTGAAAACGTTTTTGTTGGAGACATCCTCCAACTCTACAGCTCCATGAGGAAAAACTGTGCGTACTAGGTACGGACCCTTCCATCTGGAACGCAGTTTTCCTGGAAAAAGATGTAATCGGGAGTCATACAGCAAGACTTTCTGACAAGGAGTGAAGGATTTGCGCAGAATACGCTTATCATGAAACATCTTCATCTTCTGCTTGTACAGCTTGGTACTGTCATAAGCCTCATTTCTCAATTCTTCCAACTCGTTGAGTTGAAGTTTCCTTTGAATTCCAGCTTCGTCAAGAGAAAAGTTAAGCTCTTTGATTGCCCAGTAGGCACGATGTTCTAATTCCACAGGTAGATGGCACGGCTTTCCATACACTAGACGATAGGGGGACATGCCAATTGGTGTCTTATAAGCTGTTCTATAGGCCCATAAAGCATCATTCAATCTTAATGACCAATCTTTTCTGGACGGGTTGACCGTCTTCTCCAGAATGTGCTTGATTTCCCTATTAGACACTTCCACTTGTCCACTAGTCTGAGGGTGGTACGGAGTAGCAACCTTGTGAGTTATGCCATACTTGCGTACTAAAGACTCAAAGTACTTGTTACGAAAATGTGAACCGCCGTCACTTATGATAGCTCTAGGGGTACCAAAACGTGCAAATATGTTCTCTTTTAGAAATGAAAGTACCACCTTGTGGTCATTTGTTCTGGTTGCTATGGCTTCTACCCACTTAGAAACATAATCAACTGCGACTAGGATGTACAGCTTGCTGTCAGACATGGGAAATGGACCCATGAAGTCTATCCCCCAAACATCAAAAATCTCCACAATCAAAATGGGGTTCAATGGCATCATGTTTCTTCTCGAAATGCTTCCTAGCTTCTGACAGCGTTCACAAGCAACACAATAATCATGACAATCCTTGAACAATGATGGCCAATAGAATCCACACTGCAAGATCTTTGCAGCAGTTTTCTTGGCACTGAAATGGCCTCCACATGCTTGGTCATGACAGAAAGATATCACATCTTTCTGTTCAGTGTTGGGGACACATCTCCTAATGATTTGGTCTGGACAGTACTTGAACAAATATGGGTCATCCCAAAGGAAATGCTTGACTTCAGCCAGGAATTTAGAGCGGTCTTGTCTTGACCAACGTGAGGGCATCCTACCTGTAGCGAGGTAGTTAACAATATCAGCAAACCAAGGAAGGTCTGAGATAGACATCAGTTGTTCATCTGGGAATGATTCTCTAATCAGCTCACAATCATCAATAGACTCTAAAGTTAATCTAGACAAATGATCAGCAACCACATTCTCACAACCTTTCTTATCACGGATTTCGAGATCGAATTCCTGTAATAAGAGTATCCATCGAATAAGGCGAGCTTTAGCATCCTTCTTGGAAAGAAGATACTTCAAAGCCGCATGGTCTGTGTATATGATGATCTTAGATCCTATCAGATAAGATCTAAACTTGTCTAATGCGAAAACGACGACAAGCAATTCCTTCTCGGTAGTTGAATAATTGAGTTGGGAATCATTAAGGGTTTTGCTAGCATAGTATATCACATATGGCAGTCTATCAACTCGCTGTCCTAGAACAGCACCAACGGCATAATCAGAGGCATCGCACATAAGTTCGAACGGAAGCTTCCAATCGGGTGGTCGGACTATAGGAGCGGTGGTGAGAAGGGTTTTTAATTCCTCCCATGCCTTTACACAGGCAGCATCGAAATTGAAGGCAACATCTTTGGAGAGAAGATTGCACAGAGGTCTGGAAATTTTGCTGAAATCTTTGATGAATCGCCGGTAAAAACCAGCATGACCTAGAAATGATCTGATCTCCTTCACAGAGCAAGGTTGTGGTAGATGTTGAATGAGATCAACTTTAGCTTTATCCACTTCAATTCCTTTTTCTGAGATGATGTGTCCTAGAACTATTCCTGAATTCACCATAAAATGGCATTTTTCCCAATTTAGAACAAGGTTCTTTTCTTTACATCTGGATATCACTAGGGAAAGATGCTTCAAACACTCGTCAAACGAAGAACCGAAAACAGAGAAATCATCCATAAAGATCTCGAGAAAACTATCTATCATGTCAGAAAAAATGCTCATCATGCAACGCTGAAAAGTAGCAGGTGCATTACACAACCCGAAGGGCATACGTCTATAAGCAAACGTCCCAAATGGACACGTGAATGTAGTTTTTTCCTGATCTTCCGGAGCAATGTGAATTTGGTTATAACCGGAAAAGCCATCTAGAAAACAGTAGTGACTGTGTCCAGACACACGTTCTAGCATTTGGTCAATGAAAGGGAGCGGGAAGTGATCCTTCCTTGTTACTGTGTTCAACTTCCTGTAGTCGATGCATACTCGCCATCCTGTGATTGTACGAGTAGGGACTAATTCATTCTTGTCGTTCTGAACAACAGTAATGTCTGACTTCTTAGGCACAACTTGAATGGGACTAACCCATTTACTATCGGGAATTGGGTATATGATACCCGCATCAAGTAGTTTCAGGATCTCTCCTTTGACTACTTCTCTCATGTTAGGGTTGAGTCTCCTTTGCATTTCCCTCGATGGTTTGGCATTCTCTTCAAGGTTAATGTGGTGCATGCAAATGGTGGGACTAATTCCTTTGAGATCTGAGATGGTCCATCCTAAGGCCTCTTTGTGTTCCTTAAGTACTTCTAAAAGCTTACTTTCCTGTTCCGTGTCTAAACATGATGAAATAATGACAGGTAAAGTATCAGAAGAACCTAGGAATGCGTACTTCAACGTACTTGGCAATGTTTTCAATTCTAGCTTGGGTGGCTCAACAATGGATGGAGGAGGCTCGGAATCAGAGAATAGGGGTTGTTCCACTTCATATTTCCTTTCCGTGACGTCCATTTGAGGTACAGATTCGAGCAGAGATAGGACGTCACTACAGTATGCATCATCATAGAAATCAGGGTTGAAGTTCTCCATACAGGCTTGAAAGGGGTCAACGGATAGAATGTTAGTCAACGAATCTTGCATTAATCCTTCAATCATATTAACTTCGTGTACATCATCATCATCAAGATTCACAGGTTGTTGACTAACATTAAACACATTCAGCTCGACAGTCATGTTCCCAAAAGACAGCTTCAACACTCCATTACGACAATTGATGATCGCATTAGATGTCGCCAAGAAAGGACGTCCTAAAATGACAGGAATGTGACTATCCGGGTTTTGTACAGGTTGAGTGTCTAAGACAATGAAGTCTACGGGAAAATAGAATTTGTCAACCTTGATCAAAACATCTTCCACCACCCCACGAGGAATCTTGACAGATCGGTCTGCCAGTTGTAGAGTGATAGAAGTTGGTTTCAACTCCCCAAGACCTAACTGCTCATAAACAGAATATGGCAGTAGGTTAACACTCGCACCTAGGTCTAATAACGCTTTATTGACCGTGTGTTCTCCTATAGTGCAAGAAATTGTCGGACATCCTGGATCCCTAAACTTAGGTGGAGTTCTGTTCAGAATGATGGAACTCACCTGCTCGGCTAAGAAAGCACGTTTTTGCACATTGAGCTTGCGCTTTTGAGTGCACAAGTCTTTGAGAAATTTGGCATAAGCAGGGATTTGCTTGATTGCTTCAAGAAAAGGAATGTTGATGTTAACTCTCTTGAACAGATCTAACATCTCATTGTAATGGGTATTTCTCTGTTGATAGATCAATCTCTGAGGAAATGGAGCAACAGGAAGATGAGTTGGCAAAGGGACATTCACAGCAGTAGAATTGTCAGATTTTCCAACTTGCTCAGATTCTTTGGTTTTCTTGGGTTGTGGAGACAACGTGGAATTGGTATCAGACTCATTAGGTTCGCCTACGTTGTTCTCAATGACTTTACCACTTCGGAGGGTGGTAATGGCATGGATTTGATCAGGTGAGGTTTCAGTGCAGGATGTTGTGCCTGTTTGAAATATCCTCTTTGGATTTTGTTGGGGTTGGCTCGGAAGTTTACCCTTTTCTCTCTCACATATTTGATCCATCTTCTGATCTAGATTTTTCTGACTTTGCATCAAACTCTGAAACATTTCCTCTAAGGTGGATAATCTCTTGTCTGTATTGTGCTGAGGATATGATTGTTGTTGAGAGTTTGATTGTTGTTGGGGGTTTCTCGGGTGTTGATAACCTTGATTGTTCTGATATCCCTGATTGTTCTGATAGCTCTGATTGGGTTGAGATGGTCCTCCTTGAGTGGGCCCTTTTGACCATGAAAAGTTAGGGTGGTTTCTCCATCCTGGATTGTAGGTCTGAGAGTAAGGGTTATGCTCTGGTTTCTGAAACATGGCATGCGCCTGTTCAAGCCTAGACTCCTGGACCGCAAGCAAATCTGGACAATTTTGGAATTGATGGTTGGGGTCGTTACAAGCAGCACAAATAGATGAAGCGACATGTTCTCGGAGAGTAGTGGTGGAAGGTTTTGAATTTTTATGTAGTTCTAACTCTTCTAATCTCCTAACTATTGATGCCATGTTTGCTCTACCCTCAAAATCCTCTTCAATCCTAAAAGCCTTTGCTTCAGATGTAGTCTTTCTGGTTTCACGGATGGATTCCCACTGTTGCGTCTTTTCGGCTACTTCAATCAAGAAGTCCCAAGACGCGTCAGCAGTTTTATCTACGAATAGACCATTACACATCGACTCAACCGTTGTTCGGGTGGACACATCTAGACCTTCATACAAAATTTGCACAAGTCTCCATTTTTCAAAACCATGATGGGGACATTGGAGCAATAATTCATTGAATCTCTCCAGGTATCTAGCTAAGGTCTCACCTTCTAATTGCACAAAGCTATTCAGACTTTGACGAATTGTCGCAGTCTTGTGGTTCGGGAAAAACTTTTTGAAAAACTCCTTTGTGAGGTCATACCATGTCATGATGGATTGAGGCTGTAAAGCATAGAGCCAGGCCTTTGCCTTATCTTTCAGGGAAAAGGAAAAAGCCTTAACTTCAGGGTTTCGTCGGTCATTTGAGTGAAACGCAGAGTTCCACAAATTTCCTCGAATTCTCTCACGTGGTGGTAAGGGTTTTCATTCTCAACACCTCTAAAAATAGGAAGCATCTGTATTGTGCTAGATTTCAGCTCATAATGGCCATTAGCCTCGGGCAGCAAAATACAGGACGGTTGACTGGCTCTAGTTGGGTACATATAATCCTTGAGGGTACGTGGTTCTCCCATTGTTTCTGGTTGATCTGGACTGTCTCCCTCAGAACTTAGAATTTCGATAGGTTCGTCTGGGTTAATTCTAACAAGTCTGTTTGTCTGGTCTCTGTAGGTCACAATCATGTCCTAGTAGGTACCTTAACTAACATGTTGGTCAGACAGAGCAATCGGAAACAATTCGGCCCAAGGGTTATGAAGATTTGGTTTTGTATGGGTTTTGGTTTAAAGAAGGGGTTTTGTTTTTGGTTT
>NC_039368.1:120536657-120576999 GCF_003573695.1 Papaver somniferum | reverse complement strand
TTTGAACTAAACCTATCATAAATTATCACAACTCATAAAAGAAAATAAAAACAATAATAATAATTTAAACAAACCCATAAAAGAAAAAGAAAAATAAAAGAAAAATAAAGAAAAACAAAAAGAAAATAAAAAAAATTATTACAATCCCAAATAAAAAAAGAAAAAGAAAATAAAAATTATTACAATCCCAAATGAATAATTAAACAAATTATTACAAGCCCAAATTTGAATTTAAATGAGACCCAAGTGGGTTAACTCATGGGTTAGGCTTACTTGTTTTTGGAGGGAAGCCCAAAAATAGGCTTTTAATCCCCTTTTAGTTGCAAGGCCCAGTTGGGCTTTAGGATCGTCCTAGCAGCTCAGTTCAAGCCCAGCAGCAACAAGTGTAGCAGAGCCCAGCAGCAGCAGCAACGGAGCCCAGCTGAAATTGCAAGCCCAAGAGCAGAAGTTGCACAAGCCCAGCAGAAGTTGAGGTTACTGAGCCCAGCTCAGTTGGTACAAGCCCAGCTCAGAGAAAGTTGCACAAGCCCAGTTCAGAAGAAGTTGCACAAGCCCTGGCAGCAGTTGGCAGCAAGCTTGGCAAGTGCAACAGCTTGGCAGATCAGCAGCAGCAGTTGGCAGCAGTTGCAAGTTGGCAGCACCAGCAGCAGCAGCAAGTTGGCAGCACCAGCAGCAAGTTGGCAACAGCAGACTTGGCAGCAACAGCTCTACACCAGCAGCATCAGCAGCAGCAGCTTCACAGCAGAGTCACCAACACTTGCACACCAACAGCAGACCTTGAAAACTTCACAGATAAGGCAGCCAGCTCCCCGGCAGCGGCGCCAAAAACTTGGTGTGAATTCTAAGATGCACACAATATGCTTGCAAGTATACAAGGTCAATATTTGTAGTAAAAGAGTGAATAGGGGATTGTCCACAGGGAGAGGAGCATATGAGAAGTTTTCCTAGGCTAAAAAGAGTAGCAATGCACTATGGCAGTGAGCTAAAGGCAAACAAAATTTCAGGCATATAACCAAGAACACAATATAAAGCAATAGAGAAACAGGCTAAGAACCACAGCAGGGAAAGATAAGCAAAGAACCAAAAATGCAGGGTAAGACAATAAAGAAGCAGTTAAGAAAAAGCAACAAACTACCAAGGCTTGGCAGCCAAGGGCAAGAGGCAGGATTGTGCACTGACTTCAGTGCACAGTAGCTACAAGATGCAGGAACATAAAAGGCATGAAAATATAGCTGAAATGCAAAAACACAGAACTTGAAAAAGTGACTGAAATTGAGATTGATTAAAAGAGAAGTGGTGGGAAAGCCAAAGCAGATGATCCACCTTGTATCCTAATCAAGTGAAATGGTCTAAGTTAAGTTCATTCCTAAGCATACACTAGAAATGAAAGAACACCAACTTGCTCACTAGTCTACCCCTAGCATTGGCTGTCTTTTGACAGTACATCCAATCACAGGCTCTATGAGCATTGGCCTCTCTCAAATACACATTCACAACACAACAACAGGAAGTAACTCTCTAGTTCATTCACACTTGACAGTGCACAAGGCTTCACTGAGCCTTGGCCTGAAAATGATTAGCTCATGCTAACCATGTTTTGGCAACAAACATACATCATGTGAGATAAGTTAAACATGAATTGCATCATGACAAATAACTATAACAGAATCAATTTGCAACTGTCAACATACAAATGCTATAATTTTCAGTTCATAAATTTTTTCTCTAATTCTCTACTGGCTAGTCCAGAGAGGTAAATAGTGTCTTCCTAATGCTTCCCAAAGCATCAATTTATACTCATTACCCAAAATTAGCTTTTTCCCCAAATTTTTCCAAAGTCAGTAAAATTAGGTTTTACCAATTACCTAATTTTATGGCATAATTCCTCCCATGTGTGACGACCCATTCTTCCTCTGATTCTTCTCATGCCCTCCATGCCTTCAATTTCAACTCTATTCCACCTAATTTGTCAATTTCACCTCTAGGGTTCCTGACATGGGAGAGGCGTGAAATTGAGTGATTAGGAGGACATAGAATTGATGAGAGTGGAAATAATGATGTGGGCTAGGGTTGTTGTGGAGAGCTGGTGGTGTTTGGTGGCGTCAGTTGCAGGAGGTGGCTCTGCAGAGGGGGGTGGTGTAGGTGATGGCTCGATTGTTTGGGAGAAGGGGGTTGTTTGGGTAGGTGGTATGGGTTCGGTCACTAGGGTGTGAGGCGGGTGTATCTAGTTTTGATGTTCTGTGACGCCGAGTCATTGGATGCGAAGCTGGTAGGTAGATCGGACGGTGATGTGGAGTGAAGCTTGGAGTGACCGTCAGATTATATGATACAACAAAATGAACGGTACTTGATGGAGTTAGGTACTGTAGTGTAAGGCGGAGATATCAAACTTCGATGCACAGCAAGGGAGCGACCGTTAGATTCAACTACCATCTAATATGAAGGCTTGGAATTTCGGCGCTGTGGTGCGTGGCAGAGACTTCAGATTTTGATGCTCTATGAAGGAGCGACCATCGGATGCGTCTGGGAACTGATCTGACGGCTGAGAACGGAGGCGCTTTTGTGTGTAGAAAATGAGGTTGTGCGCACCATTCTTCGCGGCTTCCTTGCGTAATTTCTCCCGGCTTTTCACTACTTTTCTGCTCTTTTCGCTCCGCGACTCATCCGACTTTATTTATTACCTAAAAATACAAAATTAATTAATAAAAATATTTATTCTTGAAAACAATGAAAATACAGAATATGGGATAAAATGTAGAATTAATGCATAAAAGATGAGTTAAAATGCCAACAAAAAGGGATAAATATATACAATATTTGGCACTCATCACGCTACAAACAACATCCACTTTGGCACTAATTTTGGGTACACCTCTAACAGGTTCTTTATTAATGATCTTTCCAAGGAGGCGATAATTGATACGATCAAAATGCTCATGCCAAAGTTGTGTAGATTCCACCTTAGTCAAGTTACAACAAAGATTAAACTGAATATAGAGAAGATAACAGTTATTTTTGTCATGAATGACGTGAAAAATTACTTTTCCATACTTATCTTCAATATTACCTCCTTTAGCATTGAAGATAACCTTGTATCCTTTGTCACAAATTTGACTAACAAAAAAGAGATTAGCAGACATACCTTTGAAGTAAACAACATCATGAATTTGAGGCACTCCCGGAAGTTTGATCGTTCCCTTTTTGATGATATGGAAACAATCATATCCAAAGGCTACATCTCCTCCCTTAAAATCATCTGCATTCACGAACCATGAAAAGTCACCGGTCATGTGCCAGCTACATCCACCATTGATAAAACATTGAAGGGTTTAAGTTAAAATCTCCCAGACCGACATTAGTTTCCCTTGAATTAGGATATCTTGTCATTCCTTTTGTAAGTTTTTTAATATTAAACAAAAGTTTTCCAACTTTTTTATGTGTAAAACATTAACTGCTTTTTAATTTTGTCTAGAAAGCTTTCATGTATGTTGGTAATGATCACAAGAACCACAGAACATACATGAGTCAACAGAGTGGTGGATGCATTATTAGGTCATTTCGATAACACCTGAGTCACATCAGGTTTAACAATGCCTAGACCTCATTTATCTTCTAATTGACGATAATTCTTTGAAAGAATCAAGAGGAATATTATTTAGATTTTTTAAAGAGCTAGATGTTTCTTTTTCATATTTCAAATCCTCAAGGATTTTTGCTAAGGTAGACATTATCCTTGTTAATACGAATTTGATCATCCAACTCTTTTTGAAGAAACTTTTCTCTTTTAGATCCTTCTCGAATATCAGAGTTCTTGATGTGAATTTCACAATGAAGTCCATCAAATTTCCTTATCAATTGTTGTTTCTCATGACAAAGATTATCAATAACTTTAAACAAATCAATGGATCAATATCAAAGGTTTCTAGAACACACTCGGAATCTGTTAATTGACTGGTCCTGCCAAAGAAAGAGATCGTCAAATTGATTGTGACATCGTTAGTACACAAACTTGATCTGATACCAATTGAAAACTCAGGGGGTACCAAGTACACCACCAACTTTTTCGTCTTGATATGAGTATGAACTTGTATAGTAATTTTAACAATCAAAATATGCGAAAAATTAAAAACACACGCACACAACAGAATTTTGTTAACGAGGAAACCAAGCAGAAAAACCCCGGGACCTCATCCAGATTTGAAAACCAAACTGTATTAAGCCACTACAGACACTAACTTACTATCATACCTCGGACTGGAATGTAGTTGAGACAAAATCCACCCTCTAAGCCATTAAGGTATAGTCCCGCTCCTTACGTCTCTTGAAACTTGCAAGTATCAACACAATCGATTCCCTTAGATGACGTCATGTAAAGCCTACGAGTTTCTTCAAAAAAAAATGAATACTTTTGATACCAATTTTCTTCTAACAGATAAGATTATTTTATTGCCGTTTAAATCAAAGATCAAGGTGAGAAAATCTATTTGCAATAGACAAGCTAGCAAACCTCAAAAATCCGGAACTTACGACACCCGAAGAGAAGCCTAGATTCTTAACCACCTCTCAAGAACAATCTTTAAAAGATCAGTTTTTATATATCTGTGTTGAGGAATCACAAAGTCTAAGGCAAATAGAACTTTGTGATTACATTCTATCTTGCCTGAAAGAGGTTACAAAAACCTCAATAAAAGAAAGATCAGGATACACGAACTATCAAGGTAAAGATAGTCGTACCTGGCTTCACGAATCCCCAAAAAGAAGTATTTTAGTCGAAGACCTAATTATGTTTCTTAGAGGAAACCTAGGTCTATAGAGAATGAATCTAGAATCAAATAGGACCCAAAGTGTCAGGGATAGAATTTTCCAGTTAAAATAGCTTCTTTATTTATAGATTTCAAAGGCCAAGGGTTGTTTAGAATTCAAGCTAAGATAACTTGAGAATTAAGCAAACACTTTTAGGTCTCCAATTAAAGAATATACATTGGGATCCAGTTCTGGAACCGTGTATAATAATTGTTCGGTTTGGCAAGTATGCCAAAGAATTAAAGAAATTTGATGTTCATTTAAATACCCAAGAATTTAATCATGATACACATACATAAGTGAAAAAGCAGGGGTCTAACAACCACACCCAATATTTCTCTTAGAAATATGTATGGACAACTCCAATATAATTCCAAGAGAATCAACTAGACAGTCAGACTCAATCAATGGAAATATATCCAAGAGTTTGTATCTTTGTTTCACAATGTAATCAAAAAATCAAACAGATAGAATTCCGCAAGCCTGATTATTATGTGAAACAACTTGAACGGTACCAAAGACCAATGTTAAAGTGTCAATCAATATAATAACAACCAAAGGTTGGATTCTCAATTGATTGAACTTACGCACAACCTGTGATATTTCAATTATATAAACAAATATAATGCAGAAAAGAAATAACACATACACCAGAAGTTTTGTTAATGAGGAAAACAAAAATGCAGAAAACCCCCGAGACCTAGTCCATATTTGAAAACCACACTGTATTAAGACGCTACAGACAATAGCCTACTCCAAGTTAACTTCGGACCGGAACGTAGTTGAGACCTAACCAATCTCACACTGATCAAGGTACAGTTGCGCTCCTTACGTCTCTGAATCTCAGCAGGACTCTACGCACTTGATTCTCTTAGCTGATCTCACCCACAACTAGGAGTTGCTACGACCCAAAGTTGAAAAATTGATAAACCAATATGTCTCACTCATAAAAGTCTATTGAATAGATAAATCTGTCTCCCACAGATAAACCTACAAGTTTTGTTCCATTTTTTGATAAATCAAGGTGAACAAGAACCAATTGATATACCGTACTTATATTCCCGAAGAATATGATAGAAATATCAATCACCTCACAATAATCTTAATTGTATGGTAGCGAAACAAGATATTGTGGAACCACAAAAGATGAGACGAAGATGTTTGTGACTACTTTTTATCTTGTCTATAAGAGATTAAATCTCGAGTAAATCTTAGAGAAGATAGTACTCAATCACGATAGAACAAAACAAGATCAGAACACACAACTACAGAGAAAGTAGTTGGTTCTGGCTTCACAATCCCAATGAATTCTTTAAGTCGTTAACCTACAGGGTTTCCTG
Source organism: Papaver somniferum (assembly GCF_003573695.1). Taxonomy (NCBI): domain Eukaryota; kingdom Viridiplantae; phylum Streptophyta; class Magnoliopsida; order Ranunculales; family Papaveraceae; genus Papaver; species Papaver somniferum. The sequence continues at coordinate 120,570,856 of NC_039368.1, read as the reverse complement.
AAAAACTAAGATTAAAGGAGAATCAACTCTAGTCGCAACTAGTATCACACAGGAGGTGTGGGGATTAGGTTTCCCAGTTGTTAGAGTTCTCCTTTATATAGTCTTTAAATCATGGTTTGAAATAATTGTTACCTTGGTAACAAAGCGACGAAGGGCGCGAGTGCTCTTAGTGCTTTACAAAACAGGTGGATCATAATACTTCACTCATTTGAAATGTGTTTCTCTTTTGATCTCAATTGTTTCACGGATGCTGATGACAGTTGCGGCTTCCCAACTTATTGTATCTGCTACTTGACTTCTAATGGGTACTCCATAGATGTTATACCAACACCACTCTTTGCGGTGTTGTATGCTGCTCCCATACATGGAAAATCAAAGCAGTTGCATCTTCAAGTGATCATGCATTCACATATTTACAGCTACTGCTAATCCTTGATCTCACAAGTTCCTTCTTCATCAATCTAAATTCCGATTCAGGAGGCCTTTATAATCGTTCTGAGAATATGAAACCATAATTTTCTTAATTAGTTACTGAAATTCAATAGTTGATTACTTTATTACTTCACTACATACAAGAACTGATGCAATTCGTCTCAAGTATAAGTATAAGTGCGGATTACAAAAATGCATCAAATTCAAAATAATTTGATGGGTTTTCAAGTTAAGATACACTGTTTTCAAAACTGAACTCTAGTTTTGGATTACGATGAAAGCTTGAGAGATATACTAACTCTCAACGACGAGCAGCTCCAAAAAAATTGTCCTATTCCAAAGATTTTCTTCTCAAGATGATAATCGCAAATTGGATCTTAGGTTTCAAATCATATCGTAAACTAGAAAGAAATCTCGAATTTGAGTCTATGAAAACCCTAAAATATTTTTCCCGAAAACCATAAATTAATCAATTATTATGGTGAATGACAACAAGTAGATTGAACTTATCTGTTCGATTAATTTCCTGTTAACGAATCTCTGATTTGGTTGTTGTTATTATTCCTCAGAAATGACAAAGGAGTAATGGTTGATGTTGGAAGAAGTCTCCATGTTGTAGCGGACGAGGTTGATGTAGTTCAGCAGCGCTGATGTGGTGAAGTGGCGATGTTTAGCGCGGAGCTTTTCTATATCAAGTTAATCGATTGGATGTTGCTCCTCGGAGTCGATGGTAGTCGATTTCCTATCTGGATTTGGTTGGTGCTCGATTTGGTTATTTCTTCATGTACAAGCAAAGAAGAGGGAGGCGATGTTGATGTAGTTAGATGCAATCGTAGGGGATGAAGCGGTTACTAGTGTAACGTGGCGTAAGTGAGCGGAAATAACGAAGCTTCTCGGAAGGTTAGAAGATCACCCAGGTTGATCTTGGTGTAGATTCTTCAGATTCAAGGAAGTAATGGTTGTAGCTGCTCCTGTAGATTTCTGTTGATGATGGGTGACGATGATTTGTTGCTAAGGTTTGGTCGTGTTAGCAGAGTTGTGAAGATTATTGCGGATGAGAGAAGAATTGGGATTCCGGATGGTGTAGTCTTGAGATGTACTGGTACTACGAGTGATGGACACAAATGTAGTTGTTAGTTGGGATGGATGACGCGGCTTGTGGAGAGTAAGGAAAGTGACGGTGAGAGAAAAAAACATATTGTGAGAATTGAACAGATGGGTCGAGAGACTAAACCTCTCCCACTGTGGTCGCAATGTTGATAGGCTATAAGTGGAAGGAGAAGTAAGTCCAAGGCATAGCAAGCCCACCCCATTAGAGGTGAATGGAGAGAGAATGAGAAGAAGAGAGAGAAAGAGATGAATTTGGGGTCCCTTACTAAGTCACCTTTCTTTCCCTTTTATAATAATCCTTCCTCTCCTCCTTATGAATAAACACTCATAAGGTTAATATATTATAAAACTACCACTTTCCTCTTTTCCAAGTTATCAAGGAAATAGGAAAATGCCCATTTTGTTAGGGATGAGACACAACTATATTTTAAGATTCTCCTTCTTGCGCTAGGTTCATCCATTATCCTATGGGTTGGACCTAGTCCCCAAGTTCCTTCTTCTTAGGAGGAATCCTTAGTAGGCTAGGGGGAAACCCTTTTTAGGTTTAATTATTTTCATGTACCAATATTCATCCTCCATGATTCAAAGTTCTTCATGACTGTGTCAGGAAATACCCAAGAGACCTGAAAAGCCTTAATGAAATAAGACCAAACTTTAAATGCAAATGGACACCTGAGTATAAGATGATTTGTAGTTTCCTCCTCCCCTTTGCAAAAACAAAAATTTCACATCTTCAAAGTGCATTCCTCTGTGACTGAGTATTGGATAAGTTGGCAAAGAATCATGAAATATTTCCCTAATTAAGAAACTCACCTTTTGAGGAATACCATTCTTCCACAAATACTTATTAAAGTCACAAACAACATCCTCTTGTACTAAAAAATCATATCACTTCTTAACTATAAATCCTCCCATAATCTCCACAACATATGCTTCCCCATTCAATCCATGCACATGACCTAATTCATTACATAAAAAGTCACATTCCAACTGTTCAAAACCTCCTCCTTACCTGACACTGCAATCTCCACTCCTCAATCATCAGAAATAAAAGCATTTTTCCTACTGCAAAATTTATAAATTGCAGGATATTTAGATCTCAAAGTACCAGTATTTGTCGAATTGTCTAGCCAGAATCTTATATATTTCCCATTATTTACTTTAAAACTTACATGTTCCTCCATAAATTCAGAAGACTTCAAAATACACTTCCAGTTACTTCTCCCCTGAGCATCATCATCATTAGTAGGTAAGCAAACATCTTCACTATTTTTGAGTTTTTGCTGAACCACCTTCCTTCCATAAAGCTTTCATCTCATTTTCATATCTCCATATCCATTTAGATTTAAGAGCCTTACTGGTACACTTCAAGTTCTTAACTCCTAAACCACCTAAAGATTTTGGCTTACAAATCTTCAACCAAGAAACCCAGCTCATTTTCCTTTTATCATCAACTCAATCCCACAAAAATCTTCTCATAATTCTATTCATCTTCTCCACACACACAGGAAAAGGAATTAATGACATAAAGTACACATGCAAGCTTGATAGACAACTTCTTATTGGAACCAACCTCCCAGACTTTGAAAGAAATTTCTCCTTCTAAGAAGATAATTTCACCTCCATTCTTTTGAGTACTTCATCCCAAACAGTGCATCTAGCAGTAGCACCAGTAGGCAACCTCAGATACTTAAAAGGAGGTTTCTCCACTCTACAACCCAATTCCAGTGCATGAGAATCAACTACATCATCAGCACCTACACTAATCATTGTACTCTTCTCCAAGTTAAACTTTATTCCTGTCAAAAGCTCAAAAGAATTAAGTATAGGCAGCAATCTTCTTACCTCTTCCTCCTTAACATCCACGAATAGCAAAGTATCATTTGCAAATTGCAGATGTGATATCATAATCCCCTCTTCCAAAACCTCAAAACCCTTTATTTGCTTCCTCAAAACTGCATCATCAATAAGTTTTGACAAAATCTCCACCACCAACAAAAACAGAAAAGAAGGTAAGAATCTCCTTGCCTCAAGCATTTTGGAGGTTTAAACTTTTCAGTAGAACTTCCATTCACAAGAAAGCTTATTGTAAGGGCAGTTTAGTTCATTATTTGAAATAATTACATCAAAAGACAAAATTATTAAGTGAAAAGAGAATCTTCGTTATTAAACAATATCTTATTTTACCTGTCTTTTACTCACAGAAAAAAAAAATTTATGGGTTATATAACCAATGTTGTGTAAATTAAAAAATCTTGAGAGTTTGTGACTTTAACTTCGTTTTGAGAATTAGGGTCCTCTTACCTTGTATACCCTTAGAGCATCTCCAATGCTTGGGATCAAGGTAAAAATCATCCTATATGAAGGTCTTATTAAGATCTTTTGAGTCTGGATCATTCACTACATGACAAAAAATAATAATTTTCTTAGAAAGAAAAACTAGTGATTCAGTAAATAAACGAGTAGAAATTATAATCTAGTCTGTTGATTTTCTTTTTAATGGAAACATAAAAACAACCAACAGTAAACTAGACGAACTAAATTAGGGTTATTAAATGTAAATTTACCCGTTATCGATAATGGAGATGTACATTCTCAATATATCTAAAATTCCAATGAAAATATCTAAATCCCAGATAAAAAATTAATTATTTAATTACTCCTGTTAACATTTGCCGGAGAATTAAATCGTCCAGTCCACACTCAAAAATTAAAAATCTTCATTCATGGAAAAGAGGTTGTCACGCCGCCTAAACTTGACATCGACTGCATGTTTGGAAGACTTCATCTCCAAATTTGTTGCTATTTTACCATGTGCAACCCAATTGTGGTCATGGAAGATGGAACAAAAACATGCAAGATCTGCACGATAGCCATAATCTGGCACAGCGACTTAAAATCTATAGTGATCCAACCCATCACTGCTTCATAATCCAAATTCATTTATTTACCTCGTTGACTTGAACAATTTGATTGCGATGACTCTAAATTCGAGGGTTGGTTTTGGGGAACTATTGTTTGTCGGTGACTCAAAAAGTTATCTTCTGATCTAACACAAACATAAGTCTCCACGAGTATGTTGTCACTATCTACCATTTTTCCTCTTTCCCAATCATTTCCATTTCCAATAACAAAACTGTAAAAACAAAAACAAAAATACCAGACAGGGAAAAGAAAGAAGATGACATTGGGGACGACAACACAAGCATCGTACACACAAGATCCAGGACCATTTGATTGGTACCAAAAATATCCAGCTTTATCTCCTCTTCTTCATCTCTATGTACCTCTACATAATCGTGTTCTTGTCATTGGATGTAGTAATGCAGGTTAGTTATTGCTTAAGATTCATCATTTTCAGCCTTTAATTTACCAAAATTATTTGTGGGGTTTTGATTTTGTATCCAAATTTCGTTTCATTTTAAGATAGATAGATTGTTCAGCTATTTAGTAAAATTCATAATTGAATAGGATTTTAAGGATTCGTTGAATGGTTGTTGCATTAGTGAATAACATGATCATACAGCTATCAGTGAAGACATGGCTAATGATGGGTTTGAGGATATTGTAAACATCGATATTTCGTCGGTGGTGATTGAAGCTATGCAAACAAAGTATCAAGACATTCCTGCTCTCAAATGTATCCTACTCTTATGTTATTTGCCTTATTGGTGGTGATCTTATTAAACTTTGGGTGAATGGTGCTTCCAAATTTCGCACGCATAAATTGTAGATGATGTTGAAATCATGCTAGATTTGGGCATGTGGGTTCCGCAATTCTAGCTTTCCTGAACACTTGGTAGATATTCAAATGGATGTTCGAGATATGAGTGGTTTTGAATCAGGGTCTTTTGATGCTGTTCTAGATAAAGGTACTGCATTTTCCCAATCCTTTTAGTACTTGCTGTGCTTTTACTTTGCGCTTGGCCTTCATTCTGAAGTTCCAGACCTGTATCGGCTGGAGATCTTATCTACTGTTAACTTTTGTTTGTTTTGTGTTTGATATCTTCAGGAACTCCGGACTCTATTATGGTGAGTATTTTATTTTATATTTCATAAAAGAAAGTTAATGTCTGCTTAGAGATGATTGCGGTTACTCACTAGATACTTGTATCTTCAGTGTGGCCATAATTCGCTAGAAAATGCGTCTAAAATGCTAGAGGAGGTAGGAAGGTATCTATTAACAAACTTGTAAAATTGTTTTAGTTCAATGTGTTCAGTTTTTCCTTTTTTGATCTGGTCACCATATATCATATCAGTTAATGCCACTGTCAGGGTCCTCAAGGGTAATGGAGTGTACATTCTGGTACGAAAACCTTGATCTTTGTTCTTTCGCTCTTTCACACCTGGAGTATACTTGTCAGAAGTTTCATTTGTACATCCTGACTTGGTTCTATAAATGCAGATTACATATGGAGCTCCAGCTTACCGGCTACCTATGTTGAAAAAACTGTCCTTGTGGACAATAAAGTTACATGTTGTAGGTTAGCGAATTTAGTTTGCATTACATCGAAACACTAGGATTCTGAAATATGTGTAACCAAAATAGTATGCTAAATCTTGCCTGGTGCAATTGTTTTAGAGAAGCCCATGGCTGATGGAAATGCAGAGCAGATAAAATGGGAGTTAACAAATCCTGTATCCTTGGACGAGACAGGTAGTTCAGTTGAGACAGCTCTCGGAAGGACTCCAGAAGTCCATTTTATTTATGTCTGTACCAAGGTACACCAGACTTCCCTCAACTGTCATTTCGTTTTCTTGGGCAGTTTTCCATGCCCAGTATCACGGTCTGATTCTAAAACAACTCAAGTTTGCGCTTGGCTTTTTCAGGATGAGTCCTTACAATCTTCGAGTTCGAAGCAGGAGATCGAGTTTTGAAGGAAAAAGTAATAAGGAGATTACCTCCAAAATTTTGTTTGAAATTTATATCCACTAGTATGTTTCTTGGATTCAATTTGTTGAGATTTATCAGTAAATAATGGGTCACTGTCATTTCTCTCAATGTTTCCATTTATTGATTTATACGACTAAATCTTTTGTAGATAGGAACTACATACTGTTTAGGGCAATAAGAATAAATCAGTAATTTGTAAAACAACAATTCCATGTAAATTTGAATCGGAAACAAATTGATTTCCAAGTTATCCTTTATTAAACAAAAGCTGCCATCTTCAGCACAAAGAATAGTTGTTGGGCACTCACAAGTCGCAACCAAAATACAGCAGCAATACAACATTTTGCAAAAAATCATGAATACTGGTACTAAACTAATATACACACAATATTGCTATAATTATGCCTACAAGTTGCTAGGCGTGATTTTCTTATTTACAATTGAAGCTCTTGATGGAGACCGTCTCTTCAGAGGGCCAACAGCTGAAGACCATTCATTCACTGAGTAAATGCGTGCTCCAAACTTCAGAAAATATGAACATGTTTTCTCAGGAAGATGTTGTCTTTGCTTGGGCTAATTGTAATCATCTTCGCGTTCCTGTCACATTAAATACTGGTTAGTTACGTTCTCATTACTGAAAAACTTCTGTTATAAGGTTGTGTTTTGGTTACTGAAGCTTATATGGCATTTTTATTTCACCTGTCTTCTGTTTCTGTGTCTTTCCTCGTCGTATTGATGTCGGCTAGAAGGTTTCTGGTAATAATTAAGTTCATTGTTGACATCAGATAAGAGCTTATCTGAATGCACTACCCTCTTGCTAAACTCCGTATTACCATCACTTGAGAAGCGGTTTTCCTGTCAGACCAAAGAAAGTTAGTAGTAGATAACGGGTGACACAACTAGTGTAGTTGAGTAAATAACCAAAATCTACAGCATACCTTCCCCTTCATCTTCTGTTGAACCCTTTGTTGGGAAGTCTGTGACTCGAACTGCTTCTTCACCATTTCGTCCAAGTCCGTCACCTTTCTCTATAGATTGTTTTTGTCCATCTAGTCAACAGGTAGGATAGTTACGAAAAAACGTTAAGAACAATTTGGATTGAACCAAGGGTCTGCAAAACATGTTACAAGTTTGATCCAACTATTCAGATTTTAGATTTTGTGCACCTTTAACATTTCATTTTGTGCTTTGAGCATGTGATCTCGTTCTCTTAATTGCTCAACTTTGAGCTGCGTAGATAATATATCTGCTTCCTTTTGATTTATTTCATTGACGTAGCTGCATATCAGAGGAAGCCACATTTAGATATAAACAAGAACGTAAGAGTCATTCTTATTCCTATCATCTATATCTCTGGAAGTTTGAGAGTAAATTATGACAAAGAGAAACCAAACCTCAGTACACTAAGTTTCAAGAATGAAAAGAGAACACGTCTCACCTTTGTCTTTCCTCCAACAAGTCATTTATCCGCTTCCTCAAATTCATAATTTCTTGCTCCTATCAACAAAAACCAAATTAAAACTAAATTAAACCAAATTCATAGGTTTTCGACATAAATAAATAAAACTGAATCAGCATTTTATATGACATTACCTTTGCAATGGACTCTTCTGTTTGTTGCTGAGCTTCTTCCACCAACTTCTGAACCTCATGCTGGTCTATCAAGTTCTGGATTCCAGTAAAGAAGATTAAAACTTAAAACATTGAGAAAAGTAACCTATAGAAGAACTCTCTAGATGGCAACATCAAATGCTATTCTAAACTTACTGCGTAGTTAGTGAGGTCCAGTTTGACAGCAAGTAAATCCCTAATCACATCATGTGTCATGCTTTCAGATGCTGCAAGTCTAGCATTTAACACGCGTACCTGAGAGGCAAACAGATCAGCTAAAATTTTGTGCAACATATAGGAAGAGCTTTAGTACTAAGCAGGCAGTTCTTACTTCTTTTTGTTGTTTGGACGACAATGCCTGCAGCTCTTCTATCTGAAGTCTGGCCATTGATAACTCTTGCTCTTTCTCTATGCTCACATGGTGAACCAAACCCTGGATGCATCTAAAAGGTGAGCTAGATCCTCTTGGCCTTGTCGAACTTTTCTCTGTTTTTTCTGATGGTAATGCCACAGAAGTGGAGGCTGATGAGTCTTTCTTCACTTCACGAACCATGGACTCCAACTCGTTGTACTGTTTCAAGCAAAAAGAATTATTTATCTTAAGTAATGAGAAACAGTACTTGGTCGACAAGATGAAAATGAAAGTCTTTCATATCTGGCAATTGTCCAGAAGAGTGAGGAATTGCTTGTGCAATGGACAAGTGCCCATAATTTGCTTGTCTAGTGTCAATTTATTCGATTCACTGTTTTAAGTTTTTTTGGTTGAACCAGTTCAGAAGTTGCCGTAGTGATAAAATATAAACTATTACTGCTCAAGGGTTTGTTAATGTACCTTTTGGTGGTACAGGGACGCCTGGGCATCTGCGTGCAATACCAGTTCGGAGATGTAGTCTCTGCACTCTTTGATCTTTAAATCACGGGAAATATTATGTGATCAGCATAGTATTGGCAGAAAAATGTAATATTTATGTACAGATCAAACAAAAACAACTCTTGGAAAGCAAGGAGTTCACCTCTTTAGCCTGTTCTGCTCTTTTCTTTTCCAGAATTCTTATCTGGTCTCTATACCGAGGCTGCAGAGTTTGATCATCCAGGTGCCTGCCAGTGTATTTCCAGTATTTTAGAAATGAATATATGACAAACAATAAAAGTAGTGCTTTTTTTTTTTTTTTTTTTAAAAAGGTAGAGTTATAAGAATTACAAGTCAATGGTTCCAACCTTGATATATGATGTTCCGTTTGACGTTCATCGTCTGAGTATTCAGATACCATATTTTGTTTAGAGTTCTCAACAGTCAATGTTCTATGTAATGAATCTTGGATTTCCTGTTGCAAATCATCTCTCATTTGGTATCTCTCTACCTCATCTCATGCACCTGAAAAGAAACATGGTATTTACTATTTAGTAGTTGACAACTAAGGGAGTAGATATGCATTGGGAGTTTCTAGACACCTGCATATATGATAGTTCTAAAGTTTCACACTTGGGCAGGCCTTTTGACATTTTATTACTTTCCAGTTTTTCTAAAACGAAGAAGCCAGGTTCCCAGACAACATTAAAGAAACAACAAATGCCGTACTTCAAATAAAGGTGGAAGAAATTACCTTCTGATCCATCACATTTATGGTATATTCAAGCTCCTCGACAGAACGTTCAAGAATTTTTACCTCTTCCTCCTTTTGTTCAGCATATAATTTACTTGCTTCTGATACCTACAACAGTGTAAATTTGGGTTGTTCAGCAATAATTTGAAGCATATATCTAGAGACAAGCATATATGTACACACCTGCCGAGCTTCAACAGCAACAGCCTCATTCTCATCTGCAAGTGCATTTGCCATCTCAAGCTTATCATTCAGGGAGATGACCTCTTCACGGAGATTATCCCTCTCGTCGGAGACTGCTCTTAATTCATCCTCAATATCCTCAATTGAAGCCAGAATCTTTTCCTCCACTTTAAAAGCCATGCGGAGGATCTCTTCCTCCAAATTTTTGATGATTTCTTTTTTGTCTTCCAGTTGTCCTTCTACATCATCTTTTGTAGTAAAGAGATTATCTACAAGAGATTTCAGTTCGGAATTTTGGTTCATCAAATCATCTTGTATCTCTTCAACTTGCTCAAATTTGGAGTTTGTCATAATTAATGCAGCTTCAGTTTCGGCCAGTTGTTCTTCGAGTTTTTTATTTTGAGCCAAGATGTTGTCGAGCTGAGTTGTTTTCACCGCTAGTTCTTCTTGAATTCCTGTCAGAGTTGCAAATATTTGTTCAGTCTCATCTTTAATATCCTTGGAATTGGAGGTAGATTCCTGCAACAGACTGAGATCAAAGAGCAAGCCTTTCAAAAGAATGTCTTTTCGAGCAATTTCTTGTTTTAGCAAATCATTCTCAGTTGTCAGATTATCTTGTGTTAGTCCCAGTTCTTCTTCCTTGAATTTTTCCACTTCTCCCAAGGAATATCTGAGGTCTGCAGTGTCTCCTGGATTAGATACATCACAAAGAACTTCAAAACTTTGATCTGCTTCCTTTATTCCATTTGGACCATTGAAACATGCAGTTTTCTCCACGAAGCCTCTTTCTTGGACATTGTATGATATGGAATTGCAACCTTTCTCTCCGGGCTGGAGAATGGGAGCTTCTGTATTAAGGCTCGAGATTTTTTCTAACGATCCTCTTATGTGACACTGGTACATTACAAATAAAGAAAATCCTTTCTCCATTATGTCAGACCAAATATCTTCTAGCGATGATCTTGAGTTGCAGACACAGTCCAGTAGGTACTTTCCTAGAGAAGAAATATCAGAATATACTAACTTGAACTTCTCCTCTACATCCTTTTGCATTTCGACAACAAAATTTTCCAATGAAGAGACTGAGTTTGTTATTTCTACTAAACTTGAATGGAATTGGCCCTCCAATGATTCATATTCTCCTGGTTGTAGACAAACAGTAGCTGTGAGCCGCCGTACTTCTTCATTCAAGCTGGCTCGCTCTTTCTTCAGTCTCTTTCCTGCTTGCTTCCACCTATCAGTCATGAGTTTGGCATTTTCATTTGCTTCCAGCAATGTGTTTAACATAGTATCAGCTTCTTGCATTGTTGCCTGAGCCTCCTCTAGTTTAACAAAGAAGTCTGTAGCTGCACTAATCTTCTCATCAGCTACCAATATAGCACTGCCGAGATTGAAGTGCATCTAATGAAGGGACATCAAAAGACAATAACAGTAAGTAATTAGTAATTATCAAAAAGGAGAACCATTATTAAGGTCAATGGTATGGTGTACAGCCATATAAGAGCCACCAATATTTTTATTGAACTAGTACCTCTCTTGTGTCGCTGCATCCTTCTTCAGATTCCTTAATAGCTGCTATGATCTGGATATTTTCTTCGGCTCTAATCTCTGATAGCCTGTTTTTATCCTGCTCAACAGAAATAGGCAACTTTAACTCTGGATCTTCCTTCTCAGCAACTTCTGCACATTCAGCTCTCGGAAAATCAGACAGCCTCTTCACAACAACAAATGCAGCAGCAGCACGTTTTTCTGCATCGATAATCTCATCCTCCTTTACTTGAAGTGCACTTTCGAGATCCTGTATCATGTGAATCTTCTCGCTCAATTGTGAACGTAACAAAATTGTTTCTCTATCCTTTTCATCCTTTTCTAGCTCTTGAACATCAGTTATAGCCAGTGTTGCTCCCTTCAAAGAGCTCAATTTCAACTCCATATCCAAACCCATTTTCAGTGCATCTTCTAGGTTCTTCCATAATTGTTCGATTGTCTTTTCCTTTTCCAAAAAACTTTTGGCAGCCATCTCAACATGTTCACTAATCCAAACTTCACTCTCAGGAAAAGAATTTGCAATTACCCGCACCTGATCAGAAGCATCCTCAAGGGATCTACAACCATCTGTAATGAAAGCTGTTAGTTCTAAGGTCGCTTTCTCCCATTCCTCAGTCAATACCTTCATTTCATCTTCTCTGGTAGAAAGACTGTTTCTCAGTCTCATATTTTCTTCTGTAGTAAGACATAATCTCTCCTGGAGTTCCTGTTGTAGTGTGGTGAGGTTTTCTTGTAAGTCAAGAATTGCTTTTGCTGTCTCCACTTGAACCTGCTGACGGTTTTCTTCGAATTCATCCTCTTGGTGTTGCTTTGATTCCTGATCATCTTGATACCGCCTAATTAGTAGTCTGGCCTCCTCAAGGTCCCTGTTCACTCTGTTCAGCTTATGTTGTAAAACTGAACCTGCAACATTGTCTTCCGTAGCCAAGGTACGATTAAGTTGAGCTGGATTCTTAATTAGTTGGTCCCTCTCTGAAGGTTCACATGGATTTTCATGCTGAAGCTTAGTTTGCATGTGTCCAAATTCTCCATTTCTCAGTAGTTCTAAGTATTCTGAATTCTCCTTCTGTAGAACATCCAGCTCTTCAATTAAGCGTACCTGCTCAGATTCTATCACTTCAATCAGGTACCTTGCTTCCATCAGATCATTCTCGGTTTCACTGAGCTGAAGAGCTAAAGTACTATCCATCTTCAGCTCATGTTTTCTCAGAACCTCGTCATCCTCTCGAGCATAGGACGTAGTCTCATCCAAATCAGTTCTGGCGGATACAATCTCAACCTGCTTAAGTGATATAAATCAGCAAAATAACTCAATAAATGCCACTCAACAAAAATTGCATGATATCAAATACTTAAGAAAGCCAGGGAAAACCTATCTCCCCAAAACAACTGAAGTCTTACAGATGATTGCTGTTCTGTCTGTTTAATTGTCTCAGCTTCCTTGGATATGGAATCAGCTACCTGCAATCTATGTTGTAAAAGGCGCTAGGCGAGGCGAGGCGCCAAGCCTAGCTTTTGGCGCCTAAGGCGCTCCAGGCGAGCGCCTTTTATTTACAGAATAACAAACTGCCCTATAATTTGGCGCCTGGGCGCCTTTTTTTCCCAGGCGCCAACCCATCGCTTAAGGCGCCTTTGGTGCTTAAGCGCCAAAGGCGAGCGCCTTTTATAACATAGCCTGCAATAGGTGCAAGTGGTTATGGTTCAGATACTTGTTGAGATCCCTCTGCAATTCATCAACTTCCCTGCGAACAAATTCACAAGCAACAAAACAAATTAGCGAGATAAGTAAGACTCCTTGCTAGTTTGTCATGCCAGGATCATGTTTAAAAAAACTCCTGGTACTTATTTAATGGATTTAAAGCAGCAGTAATGAATGTCAATTACCTATTCAAGCTATCATTGATTTTCAAACATGCATTTAGATTTCTCTTGCAATCTTCCAACTCCCTTTTGGAGTGACTGCCATGTTCCTGTGTAATGTAAAATCTAAAGGTAAGGTATATATTGGATGATAAGAAACACACAAATGCGTAGTAAGCAATAGTTAATATTGCATGCTTTAACTAAGACCTTAATCTTTGCTCCTGAAGATATGTCCTGCTGCTGGTAATGCCCCGCCAAGGTTTCCATGAGCTGCAAAGATGAGAAACACGGTTTCAGTCTTTCAGAGCATATTGAGTTGCAGTTGGAATGGAAACTAAGAAAGAAAAGAAAAAGCTCAGTGCGCAAACCTGATCACGCAGTTCGGAAATTTCACTAAATAGAGTTTCTCTCTCCCCTCCTTCATAGAAATCTTCGTACCTACAATGTGAATAATTTATAGAAATTATCACTCATGCTCTACAGTGAACTTGGTAGAAGAAACACAATTTTATCCATTTATTAGAAAAATTGTTTGTGAGAGCTACATTCTGAGCCGTTCAAGGAGTCTGATGTTTTCCAATGCGAATCGAGTTAATTCTGGATTTCTATCAATTCTTGCTTGAAGCAACTGAACCTCTTCGTATAATGCGGCATTTTCCTCCTTGAGAAAATCATCGGCAGTCACTAATCCGTCTGCAAGCGACTACATCTTTTTAATCTTCTCCTCACGAAACCTTAGAATCATTTTAGTACGCTGAGCATCCTCCTCCCGCTGGTGCGCCTACAATTAGTGGTGGTATTGTTAGCTATATATATAATAAAGCATGACCACAAACCACAGCTAGTCCGGAGATTCCATTACAGTGGGATAAGGAGGCATACCAAGCGATTCATGTGTTCGATTTCAGCTTCTAATCTGCTAACTGCAGCTTCAGCCATTTTTTCTCTCCTCAGGGCACCAGTTAAAGTTGTTTCAATGCATTTCATCTAATACAGGAAATCACACACTGTCACATGCTTGACTTTATCATTTAAATATTAAGAAAGTAGTAATATGACTGGGAAGGGTACCTTCTTTTTTGTAATGCTTATACTATTCTGGAAATTGGGAATTCTTTTATTCGGAGTGGAATAGTTTGTTTCATGAACATCATCACCCAACTGAAAGTGCTCAGAATCTGGCATGCAAAGTGATAGATCCCTTAATGGTTTTTGATGATTGAGCACAAACAACTGATCCTGCTTGGTAAAAACATTGACAAATTCACCAATTGATCAGTTCTACTGGTGCTTGTCTGTGTGATGGGATTAACACGTAATATGAAACAATATGTACCTTTAACTGTTGTATTTGTCGCTGCAATGCCAACACATCACCTGAAGCATCTTCATTTACCTTAGCCTAGAGAAAGGATAGAAATCTATAAGTATTTACTCCCATGATTAACAGGGTAGTTTGCATATGAAATATATATTATACTCACATTGTTCTGAATAAGTTTGGCACGTTGAGCAAATTTTAGAGTGCTTAGAGTTTCATTTGCAGAGCTGCAAGAATGCATAAAAGATATTTCAAATACAGAACTGGAACATACTTAGCAGTTGGGTGCCTCACAGATATTTGAAATGAAATGCATCTCAAGGATAGAGGTAAAAACCAAGTAGATGGACTGATATTGGCGATTATTGTTGTTTTTGAATTTCCACCAAGAGAATCCTGCCCACAAAAGTTCAAATATCATAGTCTGCAGTTAAGGATTTGAGACCCTTGATAGATACAATCTATTCTCATAGGGCTTAAGGATGTACCTGAAGCAGAAATGTAAGTCTAGAATCACGGTATGGGACATGTCTATGTTTCCCATGCGCTAGATCTACTAAAGTCATGATCACCAGACTGCAAAAAATTTAGCAGGAGAACAAAAACAAAAATATTCAGATGGACTCCCAAACAAGACTCAGCTATGTTTAACTGAGCACACAATCAATCAATGAATAAGAAACAAACGGTAAAATAAATTACCCTAGAGTTGAAAGTGATTTATTGATGTTTGCAGCTTCTTTTAAGCGCTCTCCTTCAGCACCAGAGCTTTTCTGCCTAAAAATGTAAATGTAGACGAATGTCAGAACAAGCATAAGATACCACATGACCAGTCTTTGAATTGAATAATTACCTCTCTGAACCAGCAAGATCTACAAGGTTTAACCTCCCAAATCTTAGGTGAGTTGTGGAATCCATTTCCCATCGGCTCTCAATGACACAGGTAAAAACACTATGGGAGCGACTGCTCTCACTGTTCATGTTTGTTGCAGCCATTTTTCTATTTGCAGCACCCTGGACAGACACAATTTTGGGAGTTATAATAGCTGGTATATCTAATCAGAAATGGTAAATGTGCAACTAAAACTCACCTGTAATAAAAGCTCGACAACATCCTTAACGGTGGTAACTTCATGTTCGGTAAGATTTTCAACATATACGCCTTTTCTTATATCTTCTCTAAGCTACAATAAGTATTAAGGTATATTAGAAATGACCAAATGGATCAAAAATGAACTGAGAAATCGCAAGAAACGCTTTAATTACATGAAGATTAGTTGATGAGGGTTCCAAGAGATCAGTTATTTGCTCATTGTAAATCTCAAGGAAGGAACACTTGCAGCTGTACTTTAGATTTTCTTCGCGACGGTTTTCCTCTTCCTGAGGAACATGAAGTACTTAATGTAAAATTGAAGGAAAAATGGAAAATGCAGATAATATGTAAGTTATTGCAAATCACCAGAAATTCCTTGTGATATCTTACATCTCGAATCCTCATAAACAAATGTTCAAAAATACGAGGAGTCATTCCACAGTCTTCATTAAGATATCTATCCATTTCATGTATCTCTCCCATCATAGTATATGTTTTACCACTTCCCGTCTGAAAAAACACATCAAAATGTCATCATCCATTTCACAATTCCCCAAACTACCTCAATAACTGTACCAACATACCTGACCGTAAGCAAACATACAACTATTATACCCAGACATACAGTTCTCCACCATGGGCCAGCAACCAAGAATAGCTTCTCCTACAACACATATCAAAAATCCATCAGGCACTAACATCCTCCGAATTCTCAAATGCAAAACAACAACAATAAAAAAAAAACAATAATTTGTTACAATTTGGTCATGTATGTACCTGTGATATCGTCTCACACGCAACATGATCAAAAGTAAACCTAGTTTCAGGATTCCCAAGCTATGTTAGGGTATGCGCACTGTCCTGTCTCAAACATCTGAAATTCCCTTGAGTAACCTTCTCTGCGTTACTAATCGGCCTAATTCTTATCAAAACCTACAATAAACCGTCGATATACACAAATTAAAATACTCATTTGAATTCTAAAGAAAGCAATACATACCTCTACATTAGGATCTAAAGGCAGTACTAATCGTTGCGATTCTAAAGATATAACAACACATACTTGAACATTATGATCCATCCAGAAAGATGGATCTTCAACAAGCTCAAAATGTTGAACATCCACAGGTAATATCTCAGACGGCACAACTGAAACCCTTCTACAAACTTTAGGATGACTTCCTCCTCCTCCTCTGGCTCCAACATCACCACCGCGATGAGGTTTAACACATCCAGTTACTGAAACACTCTTAGGAAGACTCCTAGAAGGAGTACTTTGAGCTGAATTTTGTTCAGAATATGGTAATTTCCCTTTACCACCACCACCGCCTCCACCACCACTAGCTCTTGGAGTTCCGTTATTATTACTAGTAGTAGTACTCCAAGATCTGTTATCCGATAATGGATCTCTCAATGGAGGTAGTAGAATTGAATTACTACTGCTCTCAAAATCATTCTCGTTTCCTTCTAATTGATTCGTATTCCTTCGAAGAAATCTAAACGACATTCTGACGCAAATTAACTTAAAATTAAAATTAAGAAGAAGAAATTCTCAATCTGAAACAAACCCTAATTTCCATGAATTTTGTCTGAAGAAATTTCTGAGATTTTGGGGAAATAGATAGACTGAAGAAGAGCTTAAGCCCCGCTCAATCCAGATTTTGAAAACTATAACGGTTCAGCAATTACGCCTTTTGACACTGTAAAGTAATGTCTATATCTGGATTGACAGTACAGGGATCATATTTTCACGTGCTCTGAGTAAACGGATAGTGATGTGAGTGAAGTTGGACTCACAAAAAAAGTGAGTGTACAATACGATATATCATCTATTGGTTTCTTATTTAATGGATGTAACGTACACTTACATTTGAGAAGTAGGTGAAAGAGTACTAGAGAGGAGAAACTGAGATGTTTGAAAATGGGGATGATTTAGGACTTAGTTATCATTAATTAATGTTTGTCTAACGGAAACATTAATCATTTGTTTTTTATTTTGAATATAGAAAGATTTGAATTCAAATTCGCCAGGACCCCACTTGAACTTGATGGTCCATGGACGCTCTCTTGGACGGGGACGGTCCATTCGACTAATACCTAGCTGGGGTCAGGGCCGGGCCTGATAGACAAGCAGAGCAAGCCTCACATGCAGGCAACAGCAGCCCAGTTGTGATGGGGGTTCTCATTAAAAGAAAAAAAAGATGGACCGGCTAGCTTATTATTAATACAACTTTGAAGGGCTGTAAACAACTCATATAAATAGTTTAACTTTCATAGAATTTTTTCTTTTTTTCTATCTCTTTCCCTCGTTTCTCATGTCTATCCTCTTTTTTCTTCCTTCCACGGATCATGAAATGCCAGTTTACTAATACCCATAATCATTGGGCTACTTAAAGTAGTTTATATTTTTATTTAAAAAGAAAATTAGTGTTTTCTTACTACTTTAATTATCATTTACTTTTCCTTCCAGAAACTATAAAATTTTTTCGTGACTACTTTTTATTACTGAACTTTTAGTTCTCTGATTATGTACTAGTATTTTTTTTGTAAAATTAGAAATGTGATTTCCTTCGAAAAAGAATTCGTCGCGGCCTTCGGCCGCATCGTTTATTAATGGCATCCTAAACCCTACCCAAGACAATATCCTTGTCCCTATACAGGGGAAAAAAAAAATTCGTTGAGTTCGGGGCAAATTTTTCCCAGGAACGTCCCTGCTGGGGTTTACCCTTTTATCTATGATCTGGTTTGATAATGTTTTTATTTTTCCAAAAGCACTTTCAAAACCTATATATGTTAATAATTTTTGAAATTGGTGTTTGGTAAAAAAAATCAAAGTGCTTTATATCCAAAGCAATTCCCAAATTCCTCAATTTTTAAAAGCTGGGGGAGGAGGAGCTTTTAAAAGCTATAAAAGCATAAGCTTTGGTCCCACCAACATTTAATACTTCATTTATCTTTTTTGTCTCTATTTTATTTTGTAAATGACAAAACTTACCCTTAAATATTTATATATAATTAATATTTTATTTCTTATATTTTATTTTTTAAATATTATTATACTTTATTTTCAAATTATTTTATATTACCATTTCATTTAGTTTGTCAAAAATAAAAATAAAATAATTACTTAGTTCTAGTTTGATTTTTGGTTTAAAAGATTATGTATATATATTTAAAAGTGGTTCAGTAAAATAATTCTTTTAACAATCATAATAATAAATACATTTATATTTAATAATTAAAAAATCTAATTATTTTTAAACCCAATAAAATTGAATAAAACTATTTTCAGAGATATGTCTGTTTTTTTCATTTGCCACAACAACAATGATTGAATCTGATATTTTACCAAACACACTTTGATTGTTTTCTTAATCAACTTTAACTTTAATTAATATTTTACCAAACGTCTAACTGATTTTTCTCACAGCAACGCACAACAGAAAAGTGCTTTTATAAAAGCCGCAGCAATACCAAACTAAGCCTATATTGACTCATTTCTTTTGCTAATAGCCTATTTGGATAGTGCTTCTGAATTTATTTTTTTTATTTTTTGCCTATTAGAATTCGCAAAGCCAAAAGTTAAATGGTGACACAATTTTAAAATAGTTTATGAAAATTAAAAGTTAACTTTTAAAATATCTCATGTCATCGTGATCTTAAATCTCAATCATGACGATTCTTGTCAATGTTGAAATAAAAATGGCCATCAAAAATCGTCACGGTTCAAATATATAAACATGCGGACCCTTTTAAGCCATCATGGTACAAATTTATCAATCATGAAAACTCATTTGAATCATCCTAGTCCAAATATATAAAACATGACGATTTTTTATTAAAATATCCAATATCATTGAGTATCTTGATCAGCCAGCTGCACATCCAGTCCAACTGGCTGCCAAGCCTAATAATAAGAACGATATTTTGGGCACCCCTCATTTTTGTGGCATACATGATGTGCTTAGGCCATCTACTCTATACTTATAAGAGGTGCCTTAACGTTAGGAAATGACTAACTTACCTTTTATGGCAGCCTAATAATAAAAACGATATTTTGGGCACCCCTCATTTTTGTGGCGTACATGATGTGCTTAGGCCATATACTCTATACTTATAAGAGGTGCCTTAACGTTAGGAAATGAATAACTTACCTTTTATTCTAATTTAATTTATTACTAAGTTACTAACCATCTAGATATAATCTTATATACATCTAATCTAATCAAAATTCATTAACAAAAAAACAATCAAAATCCAATTTAGATAGTCGAATTTTCAGTTTGAATTTTTTTTCCCATCTTTTTCCCTCTTTCTATATCGGTTCCTCGTCATCGATTCATTAAGTTTTCATCGTCGATTAATCAATCAACAAACTCACTCGTAAGTATTTTTTTCACAAACTCATTATTTATAATTCTTTTTAATTGGAAATTTTGAGTGGTGAAAATGGAAGTTGCAGATAGTATTTCTGTTTAGGAGAATTCAAAAATAAAAGTTTTGTAAATAAAGAACACTTTCGGTTAGGAAGAATTTTTTTTGGGACTAACCGAGCTTTTGTATATAATACCAATTGTTATGTTCGATTAAGTCGAAGTTTTTTTCTCTTAATCGAACTTTATTCTGCAAGAAAAATGTTGAGTTCGGTGAAGTCGATTTTTTCTTACCTAACCGAATTTTTCTCTGAAAACCTATATGCTGAGTTCGGTTAAGTTGCAATTTTTTTCTCCTAATTGATATTTTCTATGAAAAAAATATATATTGAGTTCGTTTGCGTTGCAATTCTTTTGAAGAATTCGGCAAGAACAGATAGCCATCTTACTCATGTTTTTCCGCCTACTTAAACTGAAAGTTTGGCTACAAAAACGATGGACTCGACTAAACAGAACATTACTCCGTATCCCACAGAATAAAAGTTCGGCTGCCTGTCCTGGAAATCTGATATCCGAACAAAGAAAAACCTCCATTAAACTAAATTCGGTTACCCGTGCCTTCAGAAACAATATCGAAACTACATTTGCAGATAAGTTCGTCTACTTGTTCTCCGGATCTTGTAGCCGAACGTGTTTAACCTAGTCCAAATCAAGCATCAAAAATCTAAATTTAAAGTATGCCTGAGTAGTTTGAAGGTTTGGAGTCAATTTTGTTTTCCCAAAACTCTTTTTTTCCTCCTTCTTCTTCTCTCTCAATAATTTAATTTAAAAATAAAACCAACTTATTGATTTAATTATATACTAATCATTAATTAGCTCAACTTAATGATTCAACTAGTCAGTACATTAACTTAATTATCAAGGGTAATTTTGCCACTAAGATAAATATTTGGATAAAGGGTGTTTCAAATTGCTTCAAAATTACCTAGTCAAACGGAAATCATAGTCCCCTCCTGAAAAAGCGGGGGCATAACAGCCATACCCAATAATTAGTTCGGCAATCTGTATGGACTAAACTCCAATATAATTCCGAGAGAACCAACTTAAAAGTGAGACTCTATCAAGAAATATATCAAAGAGTTTTTATCTCTTTCTCAATACAATCAGCAAATCGAACAGATAGAAATCCGTGAGTCTGATTGATATGAGAAATAACTTGGACGGTACCAGAAGTCCAAGTGTCAATCAAGTTCTATCTAACAATCAAGGTCGGATTTATCAACTGATTGAACTACGCACAACCTGTGATAGTTTAATTATATAAACAAATATAATGCGGAAAAGTAATACCACAGATACCGGAAATTTTGTTAACGAGGAAAACGCAAATGCAGAAAAACCCCGGGACCTAGTCCAGAATTAAACACTACATTGTATTAGCCTCTACAGACTCTAGCCTACTACAAGTTAACTTCGGACTGGAATTTAGTTGAGCACTAACCAAGTCTCACACCGATTAAGGTACAGTCGCGTTCCTTACGCCTCTAGAACCACGCTGAATTCTGTGCACTTGATTCCCTTAGCTGATCTCACCTACAACTAAGAGTTTCTACAACCCAAAGTCGAAGATTAAACAAATCTGTCTCCAACAGATATATCTATCCTTCATTTTGTTTTTGTTCTGTCTTTTGATACAAAGATCAAGGTGAACAGGAACCAACTAATAATCCGGTCTTATACTCCCGAAGAGCATCCTAGAAATATTAGTCACCTCACAATAACCTAACTGATTAACAGAAGAAGTTATTTCCGAATCACAAGAGTCTGAGACGAAGAACTGTTGTGATTACTTTTTATATCTTACCTATCGGAGATAAATCTCGAGTAAACCTTAGAGGAGATAAAACTCAATATGATAGAACAAGTAAGATCAGAATGCGCAACTACGGAGAAAATAGTTAGATATTGCTTCATGAATCCCAAATGAATTCTTCAATTTGTTAACCTAATAATGGTTTTGGAAAACCTAGTTTAGAGGAGAATCGACTCTAGTTTGAAACTAGGACATATGGAAGTGCCGGGATTAGGTTTCCCAGTTGCTATAACTTTTCCTTATATAGTCTTTCAAATCAGGGTTTGTTGCAATCAAAGCTAAGATAGCTTAGTAACAAATCATTCAATTTTCACTGTTAGATGAACTACTGATTTAAGATTCAAGCTAAGTTTGCTTATAAACTAAGCAATTAATCTCCACAGTCAAATGGTCATATCTTGTTACACACAAATAAAACTCAGGTAAACCCGTTCGAATACTAGGTACGCAAACAAGAGTTCCGGACCTTCTCAGGTAAATTCGTTCGCATACTAGGTACGCAAACAAGACTTCCGGACCTGAATCATCACAATACAGTTCGCATACTAGGTATGCATACCGCGTTGTATCTAGACATGGGTAATCGTTCTAAACTCTCATTTCAATCATTGAAACATCCTTAGAAGACGACAATGGTAATCTCACACATACCATTAACTTCAAGTAATTTTCAAATGATCGAATGATTAGTACGAAACTTCCCGAGATAACACCAAATGAATGTCTCACACAAATCATATAAGATGTTCAAGGTAATTTTCACATGATCATCTTTTGACTTAATATTTAGTTTCCAACAAATAAATTGTTTCCAACTAAACTCGTCAAGAATATGATGAACATAGCTAAAGAAAAAATCTTCCAACACGTATTTCGATAAATAGATAAGCGAGATAAACTCGGCTCGAAATATCACATGTGTATAATATAAAAGTCTATATAGCTATATGACTTAGTCTTATTAGAAGATAGAATATAATAGACTTCTGAGTGATAGATAAGTTTTAGTCTCCATATACCTTTTATTGATGAAGTTCCTCCAAGCTCCTCAGTAGACCTTCATCTTCAATTGGTGTACCCCGTGAAGTCTAAAGCTCAACTACACATTCTATCCTAATCCGAGACATAGCTATAAGCAGACAAGAAATCAAGTATATAGTTTTGATCAACTAAACTTGACAAAAAAACTTGAAATATCAACCTTGCGAGTTCGTCCGAGCAGTGCTCTAACAATCTCCCTTTTTGTAAATTTTAATGACAAAACCATCAATACATATGGATTACAAAATAAATAAACTTTGTAGGTTTTCATCCATCATGATGGATTTCCTTGGCCCTTCAACTTTCCTTGAATTCTTCGTTACTCCAAGTACTCCGGCGATTCTGAACGTGTTCAACTCAGCGTCATTATTGTTGAAGATCTGTAGCCATAACAATAGAAAACATATGTTCTCAATCATTGTTATACAGTGTCATAGTATTATTATAGATAATCAAAGTCAAATTGTATCACAACTTTGAAATAATACTATGGTGATATGTATCACTCCCCCTTAGTCAATACTTACATCTTACAATGAAAACCACTCCCCCTTGCATAATGATCTGTAAACATATGTATGTAGTGTGAACTACCAAATAATTCTCCCCATTTTTGTCAATATAAATTGGTAAATGTACGAAAACTACAGGATCATAGTGAAATTTTCAAAAAGATACTTCATGACTAAAATAGAACATATCAACTTTGTTTCGATGATTTCATATATTCAAAACTTAGTGTTTTCATCAAGGAGTTTATAAAGATATAAGATAACTCATACAATATTCCACAGCCTCACGCCCCAAAATGATATGACAATTAAGCACAAGTTCAATTAAGAACTCTCCCTCATTTGATGTCATTCTCAAGAGAACAACATGAGCGACCTTACTTTTACAAGAAAAGAAGGATTTCTTTGGACATTAAAAAATCACATGGATTTGTATCCAGTAAACTCGAATAAATTAACCACAAGGAGACCTTATTGATTAATTTAATCAGAAACACTCAACATAAAGAAACTTACAGAGCCATATAGTACTTTCACATAAAAGTGGATAAGTGAAAGATCAATACTGCAGAATTTTTCAAAAGTTCATTATATCTTTTATCAATATTTGCATAAAGACATAATAGACTTAACTTTTGAGCATATATGAGATAAGCACAGTTCACGAACATAAACACATATATATTTCATAAGCACTTGCAATATATGAAATCAAAAAGATTAAATACTGCAAAAAAAATCTTCCAAATAACTTTATAATTTAAATAAATAAATCTAAAAACATTGCAAGATGAAAATCGTTGAAATTGATATGTGTAATCACAATAATTGTTATTCCAAACCCTAGTTATCCTTCTTAAATATAAGAATAAATTTTTATAAGAAGTTTCCTAGACATTAAGATTCTTAAAAAAATCTTTATCGTCCCCGAACTTCTTGTCGTCAACAGACATCGGAACATAAGGTTCATGAACAAAGGAGTCAATTCCAACAAACGTTCTTGAATGTTGCCGAATCAGGGCCTTCTGAATTTCAAGAGATCTTAGAAAAATAGCCTTTATTTGCTGAATCTCTATCTTTGTTTCTTTTAACTCTTCAAGAACAACAACAAACTTATGAAGATTTGAGGTTTTAGCCCTTGGTTTCTTGATATTCTTCTTTTTTTTCTCTTCAAAGTTTTTGAGGAATGTGATTTGTCTTTTTCCTTCATGACTGATGGCTTAACTATCATATTAACATCTTTTTCATTAGAAGAGATGATGCTTGGAGTATCCATAAAATTAAAATATGGGATTTGTTAAAAAGAACACAAAAACAATATCTCCACAAGCAACCTTTTGATGAAAAGATTTTCGGACAAGGAAAAGAATATAGGGCTACAGAACCTATATACAAAGCAATAGGGTTCACGTACGATCAACACAAATATCTCTAAAGAGGGTATGAATGTCGATTTTAACCCCCTTTTTATACATATATATATATATATATATTAAAATACTGAGAAATCTTTTCAATACCATTATTTGACGATATAAAAATAATAAATAGAAATTCTGAAAACAAGATTAAAAAAAAAATTAGAATAGTTTCTGACCCTAGAGCCCGATTATGCACAACTCTCGTCTCTTTTTAAAATTAGGGCACATGAGACAGATGCACCTTCAACACAGTTAGACTGTGTAAGGATGAACAATAATTTGTTCACCACATGGTTCCTGCATGGAATTTTCAACATCCCTTTTTATAGGTCGTTTAGACCTAGTTAATTTCTGTAGAGATTTAATTTTTCCTTAGAAATCAACTTCTTAGGAGATGAGTTAAAATAACATAAGTCGGATGGATTTTACTTTAGAACAAGTTTGAGCTTGTTTGTTAATCAATTAGCTCCCTGTTGCAGTTTGTTGACATATATTAATTTATGTTTGTAATTGAAACAATTAGAGAGTTCATTACCCTTAATAGTACATGTTTGTGGGTGAAAATGGTTTCTGCTGATTTCGGTAATTTCGGGTGTGTGGGTGAGAAACGAATTTAAACCCTAAACAAAGCACTGCAAGGGAATACTTTAGATACGAGAGATCAATCTGTACAAGTCTGGCCTAAACCCAAACTTGCTTCGGTCACAAAGTGAAGGAGAATGGGTTGGTTTTGGAGAGGGAAGCAAGGAAAGTGTT
Organism: Papaver somniferum; assembly: GCF_003573695.1. Taxonomy (NCBI): domain Eukaryota; kingdom Viridiplantae; phylum Streptophyta; class Magnoliopsida; order Ranunculales; family Papaveraceae; genus Papaver; species Papaver somniferum. The sequence goes on along the minus strand of NC_039368.1, from coordinate 120,545,221 downwards.
GAGACCAGAATAGTTGATTATGGAAGAGTAGTTGTTTTTCTGCGACTTGTATCAGAAAGCAGGAAGCTAACAGATGGAAATCTAGCAAAATGTTTCTGAGTGTTGTATGCTCCTGACTGAACTTGTTGTTCGGTGGAAATAGGTAAGACCTATTTATACAGGTCGAAGTGAAACGTACTCTGGTCTCATTAAGGAATGGAAAAAATGGGTGAATAAATGGGAGGAGGTGGTAACCATTAACGCATGAAATTAATGTTCCATAAAAGAGAACGTTTCACCATTACTCCCTGTATTTACTAACCGCCTCATCCTTATGACACTTCCTTATAACGGGCATAGTGTACGCCGCACGCTGTAAATCGCCAAACCAATACCCAAAGAGGATCCCCCAGTTTGTGATGTGTGTAAATGTCTCGAATGTTTTCGTGGAAAACATGTAGCATATTGTTGTCGCCTGGCAAGTCGAGCTTGGGAGAATTGCTAGCTTGGTGACCTTCGACGGTCGAGATTTTGCATCTTAAGAGGAAAGGTAGTCGCTGATCAGCGCACGCTTTCGTCTTTGGTAGACGCATAGGGAAGAACAGCATGGTGGCGCGGCAAGGTTGGCATGCCATTTGCATGGCATGCCTTGGCGTGGCCAAACTAGGGTTTTGGGTCAAAGGTTACCATGTGTTGTCTGGTAACCTTTGACGGCTAGGATTTTCTTCTGGGATTGAAGGGCGACCGTTGATTGTCGCGCGCCTTCATTTTGGTAGCCGCATAGGGAAGGACAGTATGGTGGCGCGGCAAGGTTGGCATGCTATTGGAATGCAATGCCTTGGCGTGGCCAAACTAGGGTTTTGGGTCAAAGGTTACCATGCGTTGTCTGGTAACCTTGGACGGCTAGGATTTTCTCCTGGGATTGAAGGGAGACCGTTGATTGTCGCACGCCTTCGTTTTGGTAGCCGCATAGAGAAGGCCATCATGGTGGCACGACAAGGTTGGCATGGCATGCCTTGGCGTTTCCAAACTAGGGTTTTGGGTCAAAGGTTACCATGTGTCGTCTGGTAACCTTGGACGGCTAGGATTTGCTCCTGGGATTGAAGGGAGACCGTTGATTGTCGCACACTTTCGTTTAGGTAGACGCATAGGGAATGACAGCATGGTGGCGCGACAAGGTTGGCATGTCATTAGCGCATGGTGCGGCTAGCATGGCTAGGGCCAAGGCAAGGTGCGTTTGGCTTGGCATGGTGGGGCCAAGGGCTTGGCATGCCGTTTGGCACATGGTGCGGCTAGCATGGATAGGGCCATGGAAAGGTGCGGTTGGCTTGGCATGGTGGGGACAAGGGATTGGCATGCAATTGGCACATGGTGCGGATGGCATGGCTAGGTCCATGGCAAGGTGAGGTTGGCTTGGCTTTGTGGGGCCGAGGGCTTGGCATGCCGTTGGCACATGGTGCAGCTGGCATGGATAGGGCCATGGAAAGGTGCGGTTGTCTTGGAATGGTGGGGCCAAGGGCTTGGCATGCCATTGGAACATGGATGGCGTGGTTGGCATGCCTTGGCGCGGAGATGTGGCTGGCATGCCTTGGCGCAGAGATGTGGCTGGCATGGTTTGCCATTGACACAGTGGTGCGGCTGGCATAGTTGGCATGCCTTGGCGCGGAGATTTGGCTGGCATGGTTTTCCATTTGCACAGTGGTGCGGCTGGCATGGTTGGCATGCCTTGGTGCGGAGATGTGGCTGGCATGGTTTGCCATTGGCATAATGGTGCTGTGTTGGCATGCCTTGGCGCGGAGATGTGACTGGCATTGTTTGCTATTGGCACAGTGGTGCGGCTGGCATGGTTGGCATGCCTTGGCGCGGTAGCATGAGAATTAGGGTTTTGCACAGGTGATGTCAATCAATGCTAAGGGTTCTGCCGTGGAACATGACACATAAAAAAAAAGTTACCATGGTAATTCTTACGTAAGCATGCTGATCGATTCAATAAAAGTGCTAATGGTCATGATGATGTCATGTCAGATGTGCGGTTTTACGATTTTAACCCTAGGCTAAAAACCACCATCAACATTAAGTCCCCTGCTTAGATCGTAAAGGGAGCATCGTTGCGAGGTAAGCATAAGATGGTGACTGGATAGGACAAGAAATCGAAACAAGTCGTGATAAGATGGTCAGGAAATTCCGACTAACCATTTCGATAAGTAAGGAGAGTTTGTGCTTCCCGTGTTGGCAGCCTTGTATAAATTGTACGGGGGGTGCGGACCGTGGTAAGGTGTGATGAAAATTTCCGGCTTAGTCTGGCCATGTATCATCTTGGTTGGGTTAGGGAACATCGTGACCCTGGCTTGGCGTGTTTGTTTGCGAGGAAAGTCATGGCGCGGATGGATTGGCATGTGGGGCCAAGGCATGGCGCGGTTTGGTGCGGCAAGCATGGCGGACGGCTTGGCACGTGGGGCCAAGGCAATGATGGGGTTTGGGGAGGCAAGCATGGCGGACAGATTGGAATGTGGGGCCAAGGAAATGGTGCGGTCTGGGGAGGCAAGCATGGAGGACAGCTTGGCATGTGAGGCCAAGGCAATGGCGTGGACGATCTTGGCATAGTGATTTGTCTTCGCGGGCCTGGTTTCCTCTTTTCCTTACTTGATTCAAATAGGAAATCCTTTCCTTATCCAAACTCCCAAGTATTTACGCCTATAAAATAAGGGTCGAACTCTCCTTTATTTCACACCTAGTTTTTTATTCTGGCCGCGTGGTAACAGTAAAGCGAGCAAATCCCAGGTATGTCTTCCAACACTTGCCCTTTTTTTTTTAGTACAAACCCTAGCTGTAGGCGTATACTTTCATGAACTTGTAGAAATATTGTCCTTCTGCGTTGGTATGAATCCTAGTCGTAGATATGCTTTGCATGAACTTGTAATAAAATTTAGGCGCGAATGCCGTGGTGATGCTGGCCGCCTCAATTATTGTGCGAAGTAGGTGTGCGCGAGCATTGTTACTCCCTTCCCGTGAAAATCTAGCTTTTAGGGTTTCCCCCTTTTCCTGGTGTGGTCGTGTGCATGGTTCCCATAGTGGGGCGCGCCTATTCGGCTGGGCGCAAATTTCCCGCTGCGTGAAGTGGTGATGCAGAGTCTGTTAGACCCCATTTCTTCGCATATGCGCAAAATGACTTTGAAACCAATTGGATCGCGTCCAGGATGACTCTCCTGCGTCTGATAAAATAATTTCCATGCACTTTCCGTAATAATCTCTCTTCGTATTATTCCATTGTAGTTATCTTGAAGGTGAAAGCAGTGTAAGAGAATTTTCGTTAGGATGTCAACAATTTCTTCCGTACCGAAGGATGTTGGCAATTCCAAGCCAAACGTGGATGATGAATTCTTCACGATAGTTTCTGCCAGGAGAAGTCCTCTTAAGCATGTGCCGATTCTTCTGACTGGTCTGGAGAGTGAGGGAGGGGATCGATCAGTTCCGCCAGGGAATGTAATATGGTTTTGTCTTCAGTGAAAATAGTATTCGCCTCTCTTATTGATTTCAAAGTCTCCGTGAGTCCATTGTGTTCTTTTGATAAATGGATGCAATTTATGATAAGTTAAGATTGTGTGAGAGCTAGTTTGACCAAGGCGCAAATCATTGATGCTGTCGCGGCTTCTGCATCACTTCAAATTAGGAAAGACATCCCGGGTTTGGTTGCTTTCATCTTCAGGTAGTGTCCAGATACTCACACGGCCATATGCAGGTGGGGAGAAATGACTATGTCCTTAGAAAGTGTGTACATTCTGCTGAATCTTCCCGTAACAGGAAACCTCAACATCAAGCTGTCAGATGACGAAGAAAAAATGCGTACCGCCCTGGTTGCGAAGTCGAAATGGTTTGTTCGAAAAGAAAACGAGACGAAGTGTTTATACATCTGGTGGGTGACTCAATGGTTTCCTGATGAGATGGCACCGGATCAAAAGAATAGTACACTCCACGTCGCGGCATTCCTGGCTATTTGGTTATCCAGGGATATTTTCGATGATGGTTCTAGTAAGAAGGAGATAAGGCCGGAACTCATCAAATTTGCTATAAGATTGGCGAAAGGAGTCTTTCTCCCCATTGGCGGCTTGTTTCTCGGTTCTCTGTACACACACTTGGATCATCTGGCTGTGGCCATGCGCGCTTCAAATGGTTACATAAAAGTGGATTCGTATGTTGACTTTGCTTTTCTACAGGAGTGGCTATGGGAACATTTTGAAAAATACGCTCCTAAACCGTTGGTTTCACTTCCCAAGTCTCGGGTGGTTCGAGAATACTTCGCTGGTCGAATAGGCGCCCAAGAGCTGGCTCAAACCTGGTTGATTTCCTCGATAATTCGTACGCCGTTAATTTTTGTCTATGGTCCCCAGTGTGTACATCCATAGTCCAGGTCAATACTTTTGCTTCCGCTCCAAACATGTCTTTGCTTTCTGACGAAGGGAACCTGAGTGTTGGCGAGGTTGTATTCATGCGAAGTTGCACATCTGGTTATATACTGTCTTTCTTTCGAGGATCGTGTCAGGAAGTCTCTTACAATATTGATCGGGCAGCTCGGCATATGGGTTTCGACCAAGGGGTCCCTCTTGTTTGTCAGCTGGTAGCTCTAGAGGACTTATTACCGGACGTTCTTGATGCTAGTGTTCTCGTGCCGGGAAAAAGTCTCCCTTTCTTGATTTAGGAACGAAATCCTTTGACCACCTCCAAGTATAATACATTCTGGCAGAGTGAATTCCTTGTCATCCAGGAATTTGTGAAAGTCGTAGTGGAGAACACCCATGGTAGGCCTTCTGCTGCGATTTTATCAAAGCATCCGTTGAGGGATACTTCTTCAACCAAAAGAAAATCCGTCGGTACGGACGCGGATAGTCCCCAAGCGAAGGAGCGAAGGTCTAAAAATCGTGCAGGCGGTTTCCAGTCAGACTCCACAGTTCTACCGACTTTTAGTCATCCAACACGTAGGTACGTATGATTTTCCTCCTGACTTTAGTTAGATCGTGCATATCCTTGTTTCCCTTCTGAGTATCCGTCTTTGTATCTTACCTAGGGTATCAACAGCGTGAACGCCTTTACCAAACTTGCAAGTGGTAACAAAACATCGTTTCTCGAGATGGAGGGTGACGGTGCTGAACCTATCCATGGCGATGGGGAACCTGAGAAGGATGAAAGCTCAGTGTCCAGTGATGGCGAGAATAGTTCTTCCGAAAGCAGTGTTGAATCTTCCTCTAGTCGTTCTGAAAGCGAATCAGTGAGTCTCCCGCATTCCCATTTTCCCTTTTTTTTGGAAAAAAAATCTAAACCGTGGTATCACAAGGAGAAACCGTTTTTTAAGATGGCCCTGAGACGGAGACTGGTGGTGACACAACTTTGTCTCCAACTATGGAAGCCGCGCCGGGTGACCTTGAAATGGATGTTGATCGAGATGAGAACGTCGTTGTGACTCAGATACTGGAGAGTACTCTAGTGGCCGCAGGTGCAATTGTCATTAGGAATCCCCTGTCGGTTGCTGGTGTAGACGCGGGCGTCACCTTCAATCCCCCATACCTGGTCCCTCATCCGGATCATATGTTAAACGGGGGATTTAGCGTGCCAGCCAAACATGCGGCACTGTACAAAAAGATATGGTAAAGATATGGACATATCGCTACGACCAAGAAGGTTACTAGTCGATTTGCGTTGGTTAAGCGTGTGGAGGAAACTTTGTCTTCGATTGACAATATGTGAAACGTGACCGGAGATATACTGTTTCTGAGGATGTAATCTCGAGCTGGAGGTTCCACCGTGAAATGTTTGTAAGCTTTGAGTTCAACGTTTCTTGGTTCGTTGAGGGCTTCTCTGAGGTTGAAAAGTTGCTGGTTGAAACAGCCAAAGGTCCTTCTGCGGATTTGGTGAAGAAGCAGGAAGCAGAAGTCGAGAAGTTGTCCAGGAAGCTGAAGTTGAAGAGGGCGGTTCTCCAAAGCGCGAAGGAGGCTCTTGCTAAGAAGAGCAAGCCATTGTTGAAGAACTTTCCTTGAATGCATATCTGTCTTCTGAACTTCTTATTTTTAGTTTTTTTTTTTGATAGGCAAATGAAACGCCTAGTTTATGGTTTTGATTTTCTGGATTTTTTGGGTTGATAGACAAGTGTTACCTATGAGGGTTTTGGATTATTATTCTGGATGAACTGTTTTAGGATGATGTCGTTTTTGGTTATGGTTGTAAGTAACATAAACATCCCAGGGAAGATATGGAAACATGAACGTTGCGCGTTGGTAGATGACATGGGATGAAACATAACATGGCTATCGGTTTTATTATTCCCGTGAAAATTTGAAATAATAAACCAATGTATTTTGTCTATGAAAGACTTACTCGGCTATTTGGATCTTCTAACGAAAAAAAAAGTCAGGTGCAAGCCCGACTTTCGTGGGAAACACTGCCGATTGTGTAAAGTCCCCAGTCGTACCTGAGTCACTTGATAAGAGTCGTTGATCCCTGAGCGGATCGTTTTCTTTTAACCTCTGGGAAGTCCCCAGTCGGCCCTTGCGTGTCAAGACTGGTTGGATCGTTCGCCTTTAAACTCTAGGCAGTCCCTAGTCGTCCCTTGCCGTGTCAGGACTGGTTTGATCGTTCTCCTTTTAAACTCTAGGAATTCCCCAGTCATCCCTTACTATGTCAAGACTGATAATCGGGTCGTCTGGTAACTGAGTCGTCGATCCCTGAGCGGATCGCCTGCTTCTACCGTCTTGATGTATCGGTCGAAGCATGAGATCGATGGTTGAAAATTGACATTGTAACCGAAAGATCAATCTCCCACTGTGGTCGCCAATTGTTTGTGGGTGAAAATGGTTTCTGTTGATTTCGGTAATTTCGGGTGTGTGGGTGAGAAACGAATTTAAACCCTAAACAATGTACTGCAAGGGAGTACTTTAGATTCGAGAGATCAATCTGTACAAGTGCGGCCTAAAACAAGAAATGGACGTTCCAGACTTGCTTCGGTCACAAAGTGAAGGAGAATGGGTTGGTTTTGAGTAGGGAAGCAAGGAAAGTGTTGAGACCAGAATAGTTGATTATGGAAGAGTAGTTGTTTTTCTACGACTTGTATCAGAAAGTGGTAAGCTAACATAACGAAAGCTAGCAAAATATTTTCTCAGTGTTGTATGCTCCTGACCGAACTTGTTGTTCGGTGGAAATAGTTAAGACCCATTTATACAAGTCGAAGTGAAACGTATTCTAGTCTCATTAATGAATGGAAAAAATGGGTGAGTAAATGGGAGGAGGTGGTAACCATTAACAGATGGGATTGATGTTCCATTAAAGAGAGTGTTTCACCATTACTCCATGTATTTACTAACCGCCTCATCCTTGTGACACTTCCTTATGATGGGTGTAGTGTACGCCGCACGCTGTAAACCGCCAAACCAATACCCAAAGAGGATCCCCCAGTTTGTGATGTGTGTTGATGTCTCGAATATTTTTGTGGAAAACATGTAGCATATTGTTGTCGCCTGGCAAGTCGAGCTTGTGAGACTTGCTGGCTTGGTGACCTTCGACGGTCGAGATTTTGCATCTTAAGAGGAAAGGTAGTCGCTGATCATCGCACGCTTTCGTCTTTGGTAGCCGCATAGGGAAGGCCAACATGGTGGCGCGGCAAGGTTAGCATGACATTGGCATAGCGTGGCCAAACTAGGGTTTTGGTTCAAAGGTTATCATGCGTTGTCTGGTAACCTTGGACGGCTAGGATTTGCTCCTGTGATTGAAGGGCGACCGTTAATTGTCGCACGCCTTCGTTTTGGTAGCCTCATAGGGAAGGCCAGTATGGTGGCACGGAAAGGTTGGCATGCCTTGGCATGGACAAACTGGGTTTTGGGTCAAAGGTTACCATGTGTTGTCTGGTAACCTTGGACGGCTAGGATTTGCTCTTGGGATTGAAGGGCGACCGTTGATTGTCGCACGCCTTCATTTTGGTATCCGCATAAGGAAGGCCAGCATGGTGGCGCGGCAAGGTTGGCATTCCATTAGTGCATGATGCGGCTAGCATGTATATGGCTAAGGCAAGGTGCGTTTGTCTTGGCATGGTGGGGCCAAGGGCTTGGCATCCCGTTTGGCACATGGTGCGGCTAGCATAGCTAGGGCCATGACAAGGTGCAGTTGGCTTGGCATGGTAGGGCTAAGGGCTTGGCATACCGTTGGCGCATGGTGCGGATGGCATGGTTAGGGCCATGGCAAGGTGCGATTATCTTGGCATGGTGGGGCCAAGGGTTTGGCATACCGTTGGAACATGGTGCGTCTGGCATGGTTAGGGACATGTCAAGGTGCGGTTGGATTGGCATGGTGGGGCCAAGAGCTTGACATGCCATTGGCACATGGTGCAACTGGCATGGATAGGTCTATGGAAAAGTGCGGTTGGCTTGGCATGGTGGGTCCAAGGGCTTGGCATGTCGTTGGCATATGGCTGGCGTGGTTGGTATACCTTGGTACGGAGATTTGGCTGGCATAGTTTGCCATTGGCACAGTGGTGTGGCTGGCATGGTTGGCATACCTTGGCGCGGAGATGTGGCTGGCATGGTTTTCCATTGGCACAGTGGTGC